>NC_069504.1:193994049-194154049 GCF_027579735.1 Bombina bombina | reverse complement strand
ACAAAGTCACTCTTCAACACAGAAACACTGCTTAGTCTTTATTTTATAATCAAATGTGATGCTATGTAATACTATATCACTGCAGTTCAAATGGATTGCATCTAAAATGTATTTGTCTATATTTTCAGCAGGGACCAAGATTTTTCATATGGGTCAATTTAACCTTTGTAATAAAATGCTTTCTCTCAGTAACCATGCTGTTGATTTTCATAAATTAAAGTAATGTTATGAATATTGTTGATTTTCAAATGTAATTCAGTATAACCTTCTTGCCAGGAAAATCCAATGTCTGCAAAACATTCACATCAACAATCCAATGGTGTTAAAGATTGTACATGTGAATTAAATATCTTTCTTGAATGAGTAGCATACTATATACTGTATGTGTATATATATATATATATATATATACACAAACACAAAAACACACACGTACATACATACAGCCAGCATAATTGGTATGGTCAAATTACGCTAATCTCTCAGTAATAAAGAGACTATTATTGTTTAATGAAACCTAAGTATGTTGGTAGGTTAGTGGGATGATGGATGTAAAAAAAATATCCACCTTTCTTTTTAAAAAAGGTTAATATGTCTTCAAAGCACCTATCTTGCTAAGCCATTGGCCTCTAGTTATCAAGGTCTGTCGGACCTGATCCGACAGTGCGGATCAGGTCCGACAGACCTCGCTGAATACGGCGAGCAATACGCTCGCCGTACTCATCATTGCACCAGCAGCTCACAAGAGCTGCTGGTGCAACGCCGCCCCCTGCAGACTCGCGGCCAATAGGCCGCCAGCAGGGGGGTGTGATTTCCGGCGATGTCTGTCCGCCTGCTCAGAGCAGGCGGACAGGTTATGGAGCAGTGGTCTTTGTGACCGCTGCTTCATAACTGCTGTTTCTGGCGAGTCTGAAGACTCGCCAGAAACAGGGGCCATCAAACTCCTTACGGAGCTTGATAACTAGAGGCCATTGACTGTACATTACTGTCCTATTAATCTTGCCTAATTTATGACTCCACTCTTGTAAACTGTATTGAGGGAGAAGCCACATAGGGGCAAAAATATTCAGTATGCAGACAAATTAATTGCTCAACAGTTAAAGTTCAATTTAGCATTTTAATATTTATTAGGTGATAAACCACAAAATAATGGTTTAACTAGACAGTACTTGTTTTGAATATTATAGTTATGATCACAATTAAAAGTGTCTGTTCTAATTTTTTTAATTTTATATATTTGTTTACCGTGAGTTATTTTGTGATATTTTGCTATTGTATAAATCTGGGGCAGTTTAAATGTCCATATGAGCCAAAATAATTTTTACTAAACATCATAACACTAAACCTGCAATGTTGTATCAGTCTGCATCCTCAATACATACAAACAACTACATTTAAAATTACAATTTCTTTCATCAGAGGGTGAGAGTCCATAACCCATCACATTTGGGAATATTACCCTCCTAACCACTAGGAGGAGGACAAATACATCTCAAGACACCAGATCTTTAACTCCCTCCCATTTCCCATAATCCTCAGTCATTTTATTTTGCCTTAATGATGTGGAGTGAGGTGAAAGTGAAGTGCAAGATCTACTCACTCTTTGAAAGGGAATCCTTTAACCGATCTGAGGCCGAATCCAATTCGCAGTAACCTGTTGTACAGAGGGGCAGACAAGGAGTTATCAGCCAGGCAGTGAAAGGTATTTTCTCAGTGAGAAATGTGGTAGGCCTCCCAGTTGAAATGTAGACTTGTCCACAATCTCCTGGTCAACAGTGAGCTGCTTCTTGCGGATGCACAGCCCAGACCTCCCCAGGTGAAATGTAGACTTGTCCACCAATTTCCTGGGTTGTGGATGCTGTAACTTATTCAGATCCTTGACATTGTGCTCGCACTGCTTAGGATGGGCTTGTGAGTGGGAAACAAGTTGCTGCAGCTGAGGTAAGCCCAGTGGAAGGATGTGTTGATTGTACCATATACTTTATACTAGCAATTTGTTGCACTTTTTGACACATTTGGAAAAACTTTGTTTTTTGAGGTTACTGTTGCTTTAAATTTAGCGTTGGGCATGGGCGGCTTATCGCTATGATTTTGCTTCTGATCTATGCATAGTATGTTTTAGTTCAGCTGCTCTAAATTTCTGTCTGTTACCTTTTGAGTTTTAGCGCTCACCAGTAGCTCAGGTGCGCTAAGGGTTATCAGTTTTAGTGCCTCTTTTCCTGTTCCTGTGCTGCTGTAACATTCTCAGGGCCGATGGAGGTGGTAAGACACTCTGATCATCAGAGTTGGGCTTCAAATTTAAGGTATACATTTTATTTATATGTTGTGTTGTATGCTATGTAAGCCTTTTTACTGTTTTTACAGTCTTTTCAGTGCTTTATTTGAACAGTACCTTATGTTTACTTTTAAGGGTTAATCAGTGATACATTGTGCCTTTTTCTCCCCTTTGGGGTTAACTATTTGTGTGTTGTATACTGCCTATGTGCTTCTGTTTATCTCTGATACTTAAACTAATTCCTTACTGATACTGTGGAGCAAACTGGTGCAGCTCAGGCCTCTGGTTTGCTGAATGATCATCTAAAAGTGAGACCCTCTGTTACTTTAACCCTTTCCAGTTTGTGTTTGATTCTCAGGTGTGTGTCCCTGCTCAGCTTTGTACGTCATGTGCTGAGTCTATTGCTAATCCTAAACAGGGTTTTTCTGCGCTTCAGAATCTACAAGAGTTTTTATTCTATCAAAGCTGCTCCCAGGAGAGTTCATCTCCAAAACTTAAGGTTTATATTCACTCCGCTATTAGTGACGTTTTAACTTGTTTACGTCCAGCTGATAGGTGCAGACTCTTGCAAGGATTTGGAAGGTGGTTCTTCTTTCTTTCATGTAATTGGCAAGACTCCATGAGCTAATGACGTATGGGATATACAATCCTACCAGGAGGGGCAAAGTTTCCCAAACCTCAAAATGCCTATAAATACACCCCTCACCACACCCACAATTCAGTTTTACAAACTTTGCCTCCTATGGAGGTGGTGAAGTAAGTTTGTGCTTAGATTCAACGTTGATATGCGCTTCTCAGCATTTTGAAGCTCTATTCCTCTGAGTACAGTGAATGTCAGGGATGTGAAGGGAGTATCACCTATATGCAATGGTTTTCCTCACGGGAGATCTATTTCATAGGTTCTCTGTTATCGGTCGTAGAGATTAATCTCCTATCTCCCTTTTGAGATCGACGATATACTCTCATATTCCATTACCTCTACTGATAACCGTTTCAGTACTGGTTTGGCTATCTGCTATATGTGGATGGGTGTCTTTCGGTAAGTATGTTTTCATTACTTAAGACACTCTCAGCTATGGTTTGGCACTTTATGTATTAATATAAAGTTCTAAATATATGTATTGTACTTATATTTGCTATGAGTCAGGTTTAAGTATATTTCCTTTTGCAGACTGTCAGTTTCATATCTGGGAAATGCATTGTTTAGGAAGAAAAATTTCTTACCTGGGTATAGTCTTTTTTCAATTGACTGTTATTTTAAATTTGCGGGCAAAATTAGGCTTGCGAGGGCGCAAAATGCCAAAGTATATTGCGTCATTTTTGGCGTCTTAGTCGACACCGAGTCCTTTCACAAGGTTGCGTCTTCATTCACGCGAGTGTGTCATTTCCAGATGTTGTTAGTGCCAAAAAAATTCTGTTTGTGTTGTGCGTCATACTTGGCGCAAATATTTTCATTGTTTAAAGCCCCATTCCTATATGCCTCTTGCCTTTTTCTCTATCAGAGGGCTATGCTGTTTGCATTTTTTTCCCATTCCTGAAACTGCCATATAAGGAAATTGATAATTTTGCTTTATATGTTATTTTTTCTCTTACATTTTCAAGATGTCTCAAACTGATCCTGTCTCAGAAATCACTGTTGGAACCCTGCTGCCTGATAACAGTTCTACCAAAGCTAAGTGCATTTGTTGTAAACTTGTAGAGATTATATCTCCAGCTGTGGTTTGTAATAGTTGTCATGATAAACTTTTACATGCAGAGAATGTGTCCAACAGTAATAGTACATTGCCTGTTGCTGTTCCTTCAACATCTAATGTACAAGATATACCTGTGAATATAAAATATTTTATTGCTGATTCTATTCAGAAGGCTTTGTCTGCCATTCCGCCTTCTAATAAACGTAAAAGGTCTTTTAAAACTTCTCATAAAGTTGATGAAATTTCAAATGACCGACAACATACTGAATTATCCTCCTCTGATGAGGATCTATCTGATTCAGAAGATCCTTCCTCAGATATTGACACTGACAAATCTACTAATTTATTTAAAATGGAGTATATTCGTTCTTTGTTAAAAGAAGTGTTGATTACATTGGATATTGAGGAAACTAGTCCTCTTGATACTAAAACTAGTAAACGTTTAAATTCTGTTTATAAACCTCCTCTGGTTACGCCATTTTTGATATCATCAAAATTAATGTTAAATCTATGTCTTTAGCTATTTTAGCTAGAAGAGCTTTGTGGCTTAAATCTTGGAATGCTGACATGACTTTTAAGTCTAGATTGCTCTCTTTTTCTTTCCACGGTAATAAGTTATTTGGTTCTCAGTTGGATTCGATTATTTCAACTGTCACTGGGGGGAAGGAAGTTTTTTTGCCTCAGGATAAAAGACCTAAGGGTAAATCTAAAGCTTCTAACCGTTTTCGTTCCTTTCGACAAATTAAGGAACAGAAACCTAATCCTTCCCCCAAGGAATCTGTTTCCAGTTTGAAACCTTCTTCAAATTGGAATAAATCCAAGCCATTTAGGAAACCAAAGCCAGCCCCCAAGTCCGCATGAAGGTGCAACCCTCATTCCAGCTCAGCTGGTAGGGGGCAGATTAAGATTTTTCAAGGATGTTTGGACAAATTCTGTCCAAAATCAATAGATTCTGATTATTGTCTCTCAGGGGTACCGAATAGGATTCAGAGTAAGACCTTTTGTGAGAAGATATTTTCTCTCACGCATCCCAACAAATCCAGTAAAGGCTCAGGCTTTCCTGAAGTGTGTTTCAGACCTGAAGTTTTCAGGGGTAATCATGCCGGTTCCGTTTCAGGAACAGGGTCTGGGGTTTTATTCAAATCTATTCATTGTCCCAAAGAAAGAATATTCATTCAGACCAGTTCTGGATCTGAAAATTTTGAATCGTTATGTAAGTGTACCAACTTTCAAAATGGTGACTATAAGGACTATTCTGCCTTTTGTTCAGCAGAGGCATTATATGTCCACAATAGACTTACAGGATGCATATCTTCATATTCCGATTCATCAAGATCATTATCAGTTTCTGAAATTCTCTTTTCTAGACAAGCATTACCAATTTGTCGCTCTTCCTTTTGGCCTAGCAACAGCTCCAAGAATCTTTTCAAAGGTTCTCGGTGCCCTACTCTCTGTAATCAGAGAGCGGGGTATTGCAGTGTTTCCTTATTTGGACAATATCTTGGTACTAGCTCAGTCTTTACATTCTGCAGAATCTCACACGAATCAACTAGTGTTGTTTCTTCGAAAACATGGTTGGAGGATCAATTTATCAAAAAGTTCTTTGATTCCTCAGACAAGGGTCACCTTTTTAGGTTTCCAGATAGATTCAGTGTCCATGACTCTGTCTCTAACAGACAAGAGACGTTTAAAATTGGTTTCAGCCTGTCTGAACCTTCAGTCTTAGTCTTTCCCTTCAGTAGCTATGTGCATGGAAGTTTTAGGTCTCATGACTGCAACATCGGACACGATCCCCTTTGCTCATTTTCATATGAGACCTCTCCAGCTTTGTATGTTGAACCAATGGTGCAGGGATTATACAAGGATATCACAATTAATATCCTTAAATCCCAATGTTCGACTATCTCTGACTTGGTGGTTAAATCATCATCGTATAGTTCTAGGGGCCTCTTTTGTTCGTCCAACCTGGACTGTGAACACAACAAATGCAAGTCTTTCAGGTTGGGGAGCTGTTTGGGGATCTCTGACAGCACAAGGGGTTAGGAAATCTCAAGAGGCGAGATTACCAATCAATATTTTGGGGATTTTCAGGGCTCTTCAGATTTGGCCTCTGTTGAAGAGAGAACCATTCATTTGTTTTCAGACAGACAATATCACAACTGTGGCATATGTCAATCATCAGGGTGGGACTCACAGTCCCCAAGCTATGAAAGAAGTATCCCGGATACTTACTTGGGCAGAATCCAGCTCCTGTCTAATTTCTGCGGTTCATATCCCAGGTATAGACAATTGGGAAGCGGATTATCTGAGCCGTCAGACTTTACATCCGGGGGAGTGGTCCCTCCATCCAGATGTGTTTTCTCAGGTTGTTCAGATGTGGGGTCTTCCAGAAATAGATCTGATGGCTTCTCATCTAAACAAGAAACTTCCCAGGTACCTGTCCAGGTCCAGGGATCCTCAGGCGGAAGCAGTGGATGCGTTGACACTTCCTTGGTGTTATCAACCTGTTTATATTTTCCCGCCTCTAGTTTTTCTTCCAAGAGTGATCTCCGAAATCATAATGGAGCAATCGTTTTTGTTGCTGGTGGCTCCAGCATGGCCTCACAGGTTTTGGTATGCAGATCTTGTTCGGATGTCCAGTTGCCAACCTTGGCCACTTCCATTAAGGCCGGACCTTCTGTCTCAAGGTCCGTTTTTCCATCAAGATCTAAAATCATTAAATTTGAAGGTATGGAAATTGAACGCCTAGTGCTTAGTCATAGAGGTTTCTCTGACTCAGTGATTAATACTATGTTACAGGCTCGTAAATCTGTTTCTAGAAAGATTTATTATCGAGTTTGGAAGACTTATATTTCATGGTGTTCTTCTCATAAATTCTCTTGGCATTCTTTCAGAATTCCTAAAATTTTACAGTTTCTTCAGGATGGTTTGGATAAGGGTTTGTCTGCAAGTTCCTTGAAGGGACAAATCTCTGCTCTTTCTGTTTTATTTCACAGAAAGATTGCTAAGCTTCCTGATTTTCACTGTTTTGTACAGGCTTTGGTTCGTATCCTGTCATTCAATCAATTTCTCCTCCTTGGAGTCTTAATTTGGTTTTGAAGGCTTTACAGGCTCCTCCATTTAAGCCTATGCATTCTTTGGACATTAAACTACTTTCTTGGAAAGTGTTGTTCCTTTTGGCCATCTCTTCTGCTAGAAGAGTTTCTGAATTATCTGCTCTTTCTTGTGAATCTCCTTTTCTGATTTTTCATCAGGATAAGGCGGACTTCATTTAAATTCTTACCTAAGGTTATGAATTCTAACAACATTAATAGAGAAATTGTCCCTTCCTTGTGTCCTAATCCTAAGAATTCTTTGGAGAGATCCTTACATTCTTTGGATGTGGTAAAACCTTTGAAATATTATGTTGAAGCTACTAAAGATTTTAGGAAGACTTCTAGTCTATTTGTTATCTTTTCTGGTTCTAGGAAAGGTCAGAAGGCTTCTGCCGTTTCCTTGGCATCGTGGTTAAAGCTTTTGATTCATCAAGCTTATTTGGAGTTGGGTTAAGCCCCGCCTCAGAGAATTACAGCTCATTCTATTAGATCAATCTCTACTTTGTGGGCTTTTAAGAATGAAGCTTCAGCAACTTGGTCTTCTTTGCATACATTTACTAAATTCTACCGTTTTGATGTATTTGCTTCTTCGGAAGCAGTTTTTGGTAGAAAAGTTCTTCAGGCAGCTGTTTCAGTTTGATTCTTCTGCTTATGTTTTATGTTTTTCTTTTCATTTATGAGAATAAACTTATATTTTGGGTTGTGGATTTATTATTTTCAGCGAAAAATGGCTGTTTTTATTTTTTCCCTCCTTCTCTAGTGACTCTTGCGTGGAGTTCCACATCTTGGGTATTGCTATCCCATACGTCACTAGCTCATGGACTCTTGCCAATTACATGAAATAAAACATAATTTATGTAAGAACTTACTTGCTAAATTAATTTCTTTCATATTGGCAAGAGTCCATGAGGCCCACCCTTTTATGGTGGTTATGATTTTTTTGTATAAAGCACAATTATTTCCAAATTCCTTTGTTGATGCTTTTTACTACTTTCTTTATCACCCCACTTCTTGGCTATTCGTTAAACTGAATTGTGGATGTGGCGAGGGGTGTATATATAGGCATTTTGAGGTTTGGGAAACTTTGCCCCTCCAGGTAGGATAGTATATCCCATATGTCACTAGCTCATGGACTCTTGCCAATATGAAAGAAATGAATTTATCAGGTAAGTTCTTACATAAATTATGTTTTTGGCCTTTAGCTCTTCCATTAGGAGTGACCACTCTAAGTTACCCGTTAATGATAGGGATGTTTCTGACTCAGAGGATTCTTTTTCTGAGGATAGCTTCTCTGAGTCTCAGGACCCTGCTACTATGGCGAAAATTTCAGGCTTGAGTATATTCATACATTTTTCCAGGAAGTTTTAATTGGTTTAGAGGCAGTAGAAAATCCTGCAACAGTCAAGCGACCTTTTAAGAGGATTGATAGAAAATAGCAATAGAAAGAGAGAGAGAGAGTCCTTGAAGCAAATTAGCATCAGTAATTTATTGATGTTCAAAAATTGAATTCAAACATGCAATTCAACAGGTAACTCCCCTGATCTGACACGTTTCACGCATGCGTACATGCGCTTCCTCAAAGATCAGTAGATGCTTGACAGATGGCACTTAAATATTGCATTATGACCAATGGCAAAGGATGTTACATAATTGTTTGTACATTTGTTTGTTATACAATTAATTAAGCCTATACATTCTTATACAATATGAATGTAGTGCTGCTATTTTTACACTACTATTTTAAGAATTCAAAGTGCTCTATATTAACATTGTATCTAAATAGAGAACATTATGCGTGAAGGAATAGTTTTTCTATCAGTGGGCAACCACTTAAAGTGAGGAAAAAATATATATCAAAGAATATATTGTAAAAAAAAAAGTATATAAGAACTAGTCATAAAGACTAGTCATAATTTATTTTTATGGATCAGTCCGGAACTGCCACTGCTGGATAGACCCAGTAGCAGGTAGATCCACAGATTAGTTTTCTTTCTAATGACACGATGAGTCCACAGATCATCTAATTACTAATGGGATATATCACTCCTGCACAGCAGGAGGCGGCAGAGAGTACTACAGCAAAGCTGTTAAATATCACCTCCCTTCCCTCCCACCCCATTCATTCTCTTTGCCTATGTTAGAGCAAGGAAGTGGTAAAGTTAGGTGTTAGATTGTGCTGCTTTGTCCTAGGATGTAGCCGTAGTCCACATCAGTAGGGCAGTGGTGGCTTTAGAGCAATGGGAACTTGTGGGACATAATTCTTGCTGCGCCTCCCATGTAATTTATGCTGCCCTAACTCTGAAAGCCTGAGTAAAATTACTCAGTCTTTATTTCTTCCACAGGACTATGTGAGGGAGAGGACCTCTCAAACCTGGTGAGCTGCCTTGCTGTCTGGCAGATTTGTGAGGTAAGTGCTGACTTTATAATTTCTGGGATTGATAAGGAAGAAAAGAAACTCAGAAAAAGTGGGAACTTTTATTTCAGAAGAAACATATATAAAGGGCTCAGAGTGAGGGCACTTTATTTATAAAGGGGACACTGACTCTCCTATACATGGTGAGGACTTATGAGACAGACGTTTATGCAGACTTCTGCCCATCTGGAGGACCACTTCTGCCCGTCTGGAGGACCACCTGCCGGCTTCGTTGAGGACATCTTGCCAATTGGATGAAGACTTCTCCCGGTAAGTGAATCTTCGGGGGTTAGTGTTAGGATTTTTTTAAGGGTGTATTGGGTGGGTTTATTTTTTAGGTTAGGGACTTTGGGCCTGCAAAAGAGCTAAATGCCCTTTGAAGGGCAATGCCCATCCAAATGCCCTTTTCAGGGCAATGGGGAGCTTAGGTTTTTTTAGTTAGCTTTTTATTTGGGGGGTTGTTTGTGTGAGTGGTGGGTTTTACTGTTGGGGGGGTGTTTGTATTTTTTTTGCAGGTAAAAGAGCTGATTTCTTTGGGGCAATGCCCCGCAAAAGGCCCTTTTAAGGGCTATTGATAGTTTAGTTTAGGCTAGGGGTTTTTTTTATTTTGGGGGGGCTTTTTTATTTTGATAGGGCTATTAGATTAGGTGTAATTAGTTTAAAGATCTGTAATTTGTTTTTTTATTTTCTGTAATTTAGTGTTTGTTTGTTTTTGTGTTTTAGCTAATTTAATTTATTTAATTGTAGTGTAGTGTTAAGTGTTAGTGTAACTTAGGTTAGGTTTTATTTTACAGGTAAATTTTGTCTTTATTTTAGCTAGGTAGTTATTAAATAGTTAATAACTATTTAATAACTATTCTACCTAGTTAAAATAAATACAGACTTGCCTGTAAAATAAAAATAAAACCTAAAATAGCTACAATGTAACTATTAGTTATATTGTAGCTAGCTTAGGGTTTATTTTATAGGTAAGTATTTAGTTTTAAATAGGAATAATTTAGTTAATTATAGTATTTTTATTTAGATTTATTTAAATTATATTTAAGTTAGGGGGTGTTAGGGTTAGACTTAGGTTTAGGGGTTAATAAATTTAGAATAGTGGCGGCGACAATGGGGACGGCAGATTAGGGGTTAATAAATATAATGTAGGTGGTGGCGATGTTAGGGGCGGCAGATTAGGGGTTAATAAATATAATGTAGGTGACGGCGATGTTGGGGGCAGCAGATTAGGGGTTTATAAGTATAATGTAGGTGGTGGCGGTGTCCGGAGCGGCAGATTAGGGGTTAATAAGTATAATGTAGGTGGCGGCAAAGTTGAGGCGGCAGATTAGGGGTTAATAAGTGTAAGGTTAGGGGTGTTTAGACTTGGGGTTCATGTTAGGGTGTTAGGTGTAAACATAAAATGTGTTTCCCCATAGGAATCAATGGGGATGCGTTACTGAGTTTTACGCTGCTTTTTTGCAGGCGTTAGACTTTTTCTCAGCCGGCTCTCCCCATTGATGTCTATGGGGAAATCATGCACGAGCACCTACAATCAGCTCACCGTTAACTTAAGCAGCGCTGGTATTGGAGAGCGGTATGGAGCACAATTTTCCTCAACGCTCACTTCTTGCTTTTTAACACCAGGTTTGTAAAAACCTGTAATACCAGCGATGCAGGTGAGCGGTGAGAAAAAACTGCTCGTTTGCACCGCACAGCTCCTAACGCAAAACTCGTAATCTTGCTGTAAAGTTTTTATTTGATCCATTGTGAGTCAGAATGGACCAAGAGGCTTTGCAAAATGTCACTTGTTCTTTGTGTTTTGATGCCAATGTGGAACCACCAATCCCTTTCTGTTCCTCATGTATTGAGAGAACTTTAAATTATAGGGATAGACTTTTTTCTGAGCCAACATTTTCCAAGGCGTATGCTGTTCAGGAGTCTAATGTAATGTTCAATATATGCCGCAGCTTTCCCCTCAAGCGCCCCAACTTATATCGCCCACACATGCAGTGCCCTGCGCTTCCTCTCTAACTCCTCCTGGAGTTACGTTGCAAGACATTGCTTCCCTCATGTCCTCTGCGGTTTCTGATGCATTGTCTGCTTTTCCCATGCTACAGGGAAAGCGCAAGAGGAAAAGTAAACATTCAGTAAGCGAGGTTACTGACGCAGTTGTTGCTATTTCGAATACCCCCTCCCAAAAGCCAGAGGAGGGATGATACTTCGGTAGCATCTGAGGGCGACATCTCAGATTCTGACAGTGTAATTCCTCCTGCTGATACTGAAATTGTATCCTTCAGGTTTAAGCTAGAACACCTCTGTCTGTTACTCAAGGAGGTTTTAGCTACATTGGATGACTGCGACACCATGGTCGTAGTTAATCCTAATAAATCCAGTAAGATAAACAAATATTTTGATGTACCTTCCTTGGTGGAGGTTTTTCCTGTACCAGACCGAGCTTCTGAGATCATTGCTAATGAATGGGAGAGACCTTTTCCCCCTTCCCCTATATTTAAAAAGATGTTTCCCAAAGCGGACTCTATCAAGGAGTCTTGGCAAACAGTACCCAAGGTGGAAGAGGCAATTTCCACTCTGGCTAAGAGGACTACCATCCCCATAGAGGATAGTTGTGCCTTTAAGGATCCTATGGACAAAAAATTAGAGGGGTTACTCAAGATGTATGTACACCAGTGTTTACAATGGCAGCCTGCTGTGTGCATTGCTACCATCACTAGTGCATATTGGTTTGATGCGTTGTCTGATGCTATTAGGAAAGACACTCCCCTTGATGAGATCCAGGATAGGATAAAAGCCCTTAAGTTGGCTAATTCCTTTATTACTGATGCTTCCCTACAGGTTATCAAACTGGGAGCCAAGATGTCATGTTTTGCTGTTCTAGCCCGCAGAGCTTTATGGTTAAAATCTTGGTCTCTGGATGTGTCATCTAAGTCTAAACTTTTATTCTTTACAAGGGAAAGACCTTGTTTGGACCGGGTTTGACGGAAATAATCTCTGATATTGCAGGAGGAAAGGGTCATCTTCTCCCTCAGGATAAGAGAAACAAACAAAAGGGACGTCAGAGTAATTTTCGTTCCTTTCGAAAATTCAAGGAAATTCTTCTGCTTCTTCTGCTTCCTCTTCCAAGCAGGAGCAGGCCAAACCTTCCTGGAGACCCAATCAGTCTTGGAACAAGGGAGGCAGACTTTCCTTCTTCACCCAGGCTTGGGTTTGAGATGTTCAGGATCCCTGGGCAGTGGACATAGTATCCCAGGGATACAAACTAGAGTTCAAGAATTTTCCTCCCAGAGGCTGGTTTCTGCTTTCAAGGTTATCTGCAGACCAGACAAAAAGAGAGGCGTTCTTACACTGTGTACGGGACCTCTCCGACCTGGGACTGATAGTTCTTGTCCTGACGCAGGAACGGAGTCTGGGGTTTTATTCCAATCTGTTTGTGGTTCCCAAAAAGGAGGGAACCTTCCGACCAATTTTAGATCTCAAGAGTCTAAACAAAGTCCTCAAAGTACCGTCCTTCAAGATAGAAACTATTCGTTCCATTCTTCCTTTGATCCAAGAGGGTCAATTTATGACTACCGTGGATTTAAAGGACGCGTACCTGCATGTTCCCATTCACAGGCATCATCACAAGTTTTTTAAGGTTTGTATTTCTAGACAAACACTTCCAATTTGTTGCTCTTCCTTTCGGCCTTGCCACAGCTCCCAGAATTTTCTCAAAGGTTCTGGGATCCCTGTTAGCGGTGCTCCGATTACGGGCATTGCAGTGGCGCCCTATCTGGACGATATCCTGGTCCAAGCGGCATCCTTTCAACAAGCAAGATCCCACACGGAAATGTTATCTTTCCTGCGATCTCACGGATGGAAGGTAAATTTGGAAAAGAGCTCTTTAGTTCCAAATACAAGGGTAATTTTCCCTATCAATTAAATTCTTTTTGACAGATGCCAGGAAATCAAAGATTTTCTATTCTTGTCTAGCGCTTTAGTCCTCTCCTCGGCCATCAATGGTTCAGTGCATGGAGGTAATCATTCTGGTGGTAGCAGCTATGGACATCATACCGTTCGCCCGGTTCCACCTCAGACCTCTGCAGTTAAACATGCTCAGTCAGTGGAACGGAGATTATGCGGACCTGTCTCTGCAAATACAGCTGGTGGTTGTCTCAGGATCATCTCTCCCAGGGAACCTGCTTTCACAGACCCTTTTGGGTGATTGTGACAACAGACACCAGCCTTCTGGGATGGGGAGAAGTCTGGGGCTCTCTAAAGGCTCAGGGAACTTGGACTCGGTCGGAGTCTGTTCTGCCCATAAACATTCTGCAGATGAGAGCAATCCTCAATGCTCTTCTGGCCTGGCCCCAGTTGGCCTCGGCCCGGTTCATCAGGTTCCAGTCAGACAACATTACTTCAGTGACTTACATCAACCATCAGGGAGGAACGCGGAGTTCCTTAGCCATGACAGAGGTAGCCAAGATAATTTGTTGGACGGAGACCCACAATTACTGTCTATCGGCAAACCACATCCCAGGGGTGGACAACTGGGAGGCTGATTTCCGTAGCAGGCAGACCTTTCACCCAGGGGAGTGGGAACTTCATCCGGAAGTGTTTTCCAGCCTGATTCTCAAATAGTGTCAGCCAGAATTGGATCTCATGGCATCTTGGCAGAATGCCAAGCTTCCGAAGTATGGGTCAAGGTCAAGGGACCCTCAGGCTGTACTGATAGACGCCCTGGCGGTACCTTGGACCTTCAGTCTTGCATACATATTTCCTCTGTTCGCTCTTCTGCCTCGGGTCATTGCTCGAATCAAGCAGGAGAGGGCGTTGGTGATCCTCATTGCACCGTCGTGGCCTTGCAGGATTTGGTATGCAGACCTGGTGGACATGTCATCTCTTCCACCATTGAGGAAGGACCTTCTACTTCAAGGGCCCTTCCTTCATCCAAATCTAGTTTCTCTGAAGCTGACTGCTTGAAAATTGAACACTTAATTTTATCCAAGCGGGTATTTTCAGAATCGGTCATAGAGACCATGATTCAGGCTCGTAAACCTGTGACTAGAAAGATTTACCACAAGATATGGCGTAAATATCTATATTGGTGTGAATCCAAGGGCTACTCTTGGAGTAGAGTTCGTATTCCTAGAATTCTGTCCTTCCTCCAAGAAGGTTTGGAGAAGGGATTATCAGCCAGTTCCCTAAAGGGTCAAATATCTGCCTTGTCTACTTTGTTACACAAACATCTGGCGGACGTACCAGATGTGCAATCGTTTTGTCAGGCCTTGGTCAGGATCAGGCCTGTGTTCATATCAGTTACTCCTCCCTGGAGTCTTAATTTAGTTCATAAGGTTCTTCAAGGGGCTCCGTTTGAGCCTATGCATTCCTTAGATATTAAGTTGTTATCTTGGAAAGTTTTGTTTCTTGTTGCTATTTCATCTGCTCATAGAGTGTCAGAGCTCTCTGCATTACAGTATGAGTCTCCTTACTTTATTTTTTATTCGGATATGTTAGTTTTACGTACAAAGTTAGGGTTTCTCCCTAAAGTAGTTTCTGACCGCAACATTAATCAGGAGATTGTTGTTCCTTCCTTGTGTCCTAATCCTTCTTCTCAGAAGGAACGGCTTCTGCACAATTTGGACGTGGTACGTGGTCTAAAATTCTGTTTACAGGCGACTAAGGATTTTCGTAAGTCTTCTGCCTTATTTGTGGTTTTCTCTGGAAAACGTAAGGGACAGAAAGCTACGGCTACTACTCTTCCTTTGTGGTTGATGAGTATCATACGTTTTGCCTATGAAACTGCTGGACAGCAACCTCCAGAGAGGGTTACGGCTCATTCCACGAGGGCTGTTTCTTTCTCATGGGCATTCAAAAATGAAGCTTTGGTAGAACAGATTTGCAAGGCTGCAACTTGGTCCTCTCTTCACACTTTTTCAAAATTCTATAAATTTGATTCTTTTGCCTCTGAGGCCGCTTTTGGGAGAAAGGTTCGTCAAGCAGTGGTGCCTTCCATTTAGGTTACCTGTCTTATCCCTCCCTTATCATCTGTGTACTCTAGCTTGGGTATTGAATCCCATTAGTAATTAGATGATCCGTGGACTCATCGTGTTATTAGAAAGAAAACAAAATTTATGCTTACCTGATAGATTTCTTTCTTTCTTGACACAATGAGTCCACGGCCCGCCCTGTTTTTTAGACAGGTTGTTAGTATGTTATAAACTTTAGACTCCTCTGCACCTTGTTACTTCCTTTCTCTCCTTTACTTTGGTCAAATGACTGGGGTGGGAGGGAAGGGAGGTGATATTTAACAGCTTTGCTGTGGTGCTCTTTGCCGCCTCCTTTTAGGCAGGAGTGATATATCCCATTAGTAATTAGGTGATCCGTGGACTCATCGGGGGGTAGTTATCAACGTGTCAACTTTCCTGCCTTCGCCGGCCCAATACGCCCGCCTAAGCTCGGCTCACATCGCCGCCGCGGACCTGAAAAAATTCACCTAAGTTATCAAGTAAAGCTGTCAAAAAGCCGCGGGGCGATGAGCAGCGGACTGTGAGAGTTATCACTCATCCGATCTCGCTGCTCTTCGGCTGTTTGACCGCTTTCTTGCTAGCCTGTCACTAAGCACTCACACTAAACTACACTGTTCTACCCCCTATACCGGCGCCTCCGGAGCCCCCCGCAACTAAATAAAGTTACTAACCCCTAAACTGCCGCTCCTAGACCCCTCGCCGCAAGTCTTATAAATGTATTAACCCCTAAACCGCCGCTCCCGGACACCGCTGCCACCTACATTATACCTAGTAACCCCTATCCTGCCCCCCCCCCCATACCGCTGCCCTCTATAATAAAGTTATTAACCCCTATCCTGCTGATCCCGCACCTTGCCGCAAATAAATAGTTTAACCCCTAAACCGCCGCTCCCTGAACCCGCCGCAACCTATATTAAATTTATTAACCCCTATCCTGCCCCCCCTACACCGTCTCCACCTATAATACATTTATTAACCCTTATCCTGCCCCCACTACACCGCCGCCACTGTAATAAAATTATTAACCCCTAAACCTAAGTCTAACACTAACCCTAACACCCCTCTAACTTAAATATTAATTAAATAAATCTAAATAATATTTCTATTATTAACTAA
The DNA here is from genome assembly GCF_027579735.1 of Bombina bombina. Lineage (NCBI taxonomy): Eukaryota > Metazoa > Chordata > Amphibia > Anura > Bombinatoridae > Bombina > Bombina bombina. The sequence continues at coordinate 194,137,451 of NC_069504.1, read as the reverse complement.
GTTAATCCTATTTAAAACTAAATACTTACCTATAAAATAAACCCTAATATAGCTACAATATAAATAATAATTATATTGTAGCTATCTTAGGATTTATTTTTATTTTACAGGTACCTTTCAATTTATTTTAACTAGGTACAATAGCTATTAAATAGTTATTAACTATTTAATAGCTTACCTAGCTAAAATAAAGAGAAATGTACCTGTAAACTAAAAACTAACCTAAGTTACAATTACACCTAACACTACACTATACTTTAATAAATTATTCCTATTTAAAACTAAATACTTACCTGTAAAATAAACCCTAAGATAGCTACAATATAATTAATAATTACATTGTAGCTATCTTAGGATTTATATTTATTTTACAGGTAACTTTGTATTTATTTTAGCTAGTTAGAATAGTTATTAAATAGCTATTAACTATTTAATAACTACCTAGCTAAAAGAAATACAAAATTACCTGTAAAATAAATCCTAACCTAAGTTACAATTAAACCTAACACTACACTATCATTACATTAATTAAATAAATTAACTACAAATAACTACAATTAAATACAATTACATAAACTAACTAAAGTACAAAAAATAAAAAAAGCTAAGTTACAAAAAATAAAAAAAATAAGTTACAAACATTTAAAAAAATATTACAACAATTTTAAGCTACTTACACCTAATCTAAGACCCCTAATAAAATAACAAACCCCCCCAAAATAAAAAAATGCCCTACCCTATTCTACATTTAAAAAGTTCAAAGCTCTTTTAACTTACCAGCCCTTAAAAGGGCCTTTTGTGGGGGCATGCCCCAAAGAATTCAGCTCTTTTGCCTGTAAAAGAAAAATACAACCCCCCCAACATTAAAACCCACCACCCACATACCCCTAATCTAACCCAAACCCCCCTTAAAATAACCTAACACTAATCCCCTGAAGATCATCCTACCTTTAGTTGTCTTCACTCAGCTGAGCCACCGATGGAACTGAAGAGGCGACCCAGACCGGCAGAAGTGATCCTCCAAGCGGAGCTGAAGAAATCTTCAATCCGATGAAGTGATCCTCCAAGCGGCGCTGAAGAACTCTTCCATCCGGGCGATGTCATCTTCCAAGAGGCGCTGAAGAAGTCTTCTATCCGGGCGAGGTCATCTTCTAAGCCGGGTCTTGAATCTTCATCCCGCCGACGCGGAACATCCTTCTTTCCCGACGGACTACCGACGAATGAAGGCTCCTTTAAGGGACGTCATCCAAGATGGCGTCCCTTCAATTCTGAGTGGCTGAAAGGATTCTATCAGCCAATCGGAATTAAGTAGGAATAATCTGATTGGCTGATTGAATCAGCCAATCAGATTCAAGTTCAATCCGATTGGCTGATCCAGTCAGCCAATCAGATTGAGCTCGCATTCTATTGGCTGTTCCGATCAGTATTTAGTTTTAAATAGGATTAATTTAGTTCATAATAGAAATATGATTTAGATTTATTTAATTCATATTTAAGTTAGAGGGGTGTTAGGGTTAGTGTTAGACTTAGGATTAGGGGTTAATAATTTTATTACAGTGGCGGCGGTGTAGTGAGGGGCAGGATAGGGGTTAATAAATGTATTATAGGTGGCGACGGTGTAGGGGGGCAGATTAGGGGTTAATAAATTTAATATAGGTTGCGGCAGGGTCAGGGAGCGTCGATTTAGGGGTTAAACTATTTATTTATTTGCGGCGAGGTGCGGGATCGGCAGGATAGGGGTTAATAACTATTATAGAGGGCGGCGGTATAGGGGGGGCGGGATAAGGGGTTACTAGGTATAATGTAGGTGGCGGTGGGCTCCGGGAGCGGCGGTTTAGGGGTTAATAACTTTAGTTGCGGCGGTGTAGGGGGGACAGATTAGAGGTGTTTAGACTCGGGGTACATGTTAGGGTGTTAGGTGTAGACAGCTCCCATAGGAAAGAATGGGATGTCTGGCAGCAGCGAACTTGTACTTTCACTATGGTCAGACTCCCATTGATTCCTATGGGATCCGCCGCCTCCAGGGTGGCGGTTTGAAAACCAGGTACGCTGGGCCGTAAAAGTGCCGAGCGTACCTGCTAGTTTTTTGATAACTAGCAAAAGTAGTCAGATTGTGCCGCACTTGTGTGCGGAACATCTGGAGTGACGTAAGAATCGATCTGTGTCGGACTGAGTTCGGCGGATCGAAGTTTACGTCACAAAATTCTACTTTTGCCGGTCTCTAGCCTTTGATAACTAAGGCGAATCAGCCTCGCCACAAATACGCTGCGGAATTCCAGCGTATTTGAGGTTGACGGCTTGATAACTACGATAACTAAGATAACTAAGAAATACATTTATCAGGTCAGCATAAATTTTGTTTTTTCTGCATACCATGCATGCTTGGCCAAATGGTTTTTGTTTGTCATTTTGATTAACTCTGCAATACTGGTCTATGTTCCATTATGCATTCTCAATTTTCTAGGTCTCTATGACCTAGGAGACTCGGAGAGGCCATTGTTAACTTCTCAGGTGGAGTTACTATTTTTCCTTAGAATTTAACAAATAAAAAAAATTATCTTTAAACTCTGCTATACAGCCTTCATCTATTCATAGATGTAAGCATGATTTTTTCAGTTCAGGGGAGGTAGCTGGGACAGTTTCCGCCACTGCAGCTATAAACCACTTCAGATATTTGATTCTGTTGCTTCTTCCTTTCTGAAGATGATTTGTCTTTCTTACTTTTGAAGACCTGTGTCCTGCTGAGGATGAGGTTTAAAGGCAATTAGATGTTCGCTTGAAATTTAATCCATATAATTTTTAAGGAATCAAGGTAAATTGGGCAAATTCGTTTTGCTCCAGTCACCAATCTAGGATAAAACTTTTTTCTTCTTTTCAAATCCAGATTCTTCAGGATCTACCTGGTACTTATTCCATAATTGAATCAGTCCAAGCAAAATAAAATGTCTACCTCCAGTGCTAAATCTGATCATGGTCAGGTTATGCGTTTTCAGAATGCCTGTTATCCTTACAAGGGGTCTTTTTTGGGGGTAGTCATATATTCAATCTCCATGTGATTGTTCCTGTGAGACCAATTGTATTGCCAGAGTTTTCAATCTCTATCTCTAGTTACCATATCTCAGTGTATAGCATCAGCTGCTCTTACATTTACTGGGTTTTATTTGTGTCTACTGCAACTATGCATGCAGTGGCAGTGGTATGGAACCACATAAACCTATTCCAGTACAAGCTTCTGTTCTGTTAATCGGACAGTCTTTCCCTTGGTGGATATTTCTTATTCCGTTGTTTCAGGGGATGGCTTTTGGTCTTTTTAGGAGGTGAGACTACCTATAACTGCTTTTGAAACTCCATGCAATGTTCAGAGCTCTTCATACCTGGCCTGTTCTCAAATGTATTCCTTCAGTCGCTTCCAGTTAGTCTACGTCATGGTGGTTACTTACTTCAATTATGAGAGTGGTAACCACAGTGCTCTGGAGATGACAGAAGTTTCTTGTAGAAAGAGTTGGGCAGAGTTTTTTTCCCTCAGCGTTCCATCTTGGTGAATTACGTTTTTTCTGGTATCCTCATCTGGGAAGGGTCTTTTATGAGTGGTCAGTCTTTACAGCAATCCTTTGGACTTTTCATTTACTTTACCTTTCCCAATATTGTGCTTCTACTGGTGGTACAGGCTTGTCTCCAACAGGAATCAATCTCTACATGATAATATCTCCAGCCTATCCCTTTTTTTATCATTCTCAGTTTCTCTCTTGACTTCTTCGAGATTGATTGTTTAGTTCTTCTTCAGAATATTTTTCTTCTGATTCTGTAAAAGTGTCCACTTCAGGTTTGTAAGCCTTTTGCTAGAGGATTTACTGCAAGGTGCGGAAAGTGTCTTTCCTAACTATTTTTTGATCAAGGTAGTATGGTATGGTCTATCATTTAACTATCCGAAGGTGGCACATTTCAGCTCTTTCTGAGTTGTTTAGGCAGTTTTGTCTGTCTTCCAGATATTTTCAGACTGGCTAAAGTAAGACCGGTTCTCAGTCCTATCTCTTCTCCATGGATTTTTATATCTGATTCTAGGTTTCATTAACTTCCTCTTTGGAACCTATACAGTCTTTGGATGTTCAGTATCTTTCTGTAAGTGTTATTTTTGTTAACAATTTCTTCGGCTAGGAGAGTTTCTGCTCTCTTTGCAATTTGCAGTTTCTGGTGTTTTCCTCAGGACAAAGCAGTTTTTCTGTATTTGTCTGATTTACTAAAGTGGTTTTCAGAACATTAGTAAGAATCTTCTGAAGGGAGATTTTTGCACAATTTGGACGTGGTCAGGGCGTTAAAAATTTTTTTTGCAAGACTACTAAAAAAAATGTGTTAGGCTACTGCCTTGCTTGTTGCCTTTTCTGGTTAATGTAAGTGCCAGGAGGCAGCTTCTGTTTCTTTAGATTTTTTATTTTGGAGTTTGATTCTCAAAGTTTTCTTTGAGGACGGTAGTCGACTTTGCATATTCTTTTCAGTTTGCTGTTTTTACAACAGTTGTGACAGTTTTGGAAGGAAGGTTCTTCAGTTGGTGGTTCCTGGTAAATAGGTGCCTGCCTTTCCCCTTTTTTTTTCACCCGCTTTCTTTGTGAACTTCACAGCTTGGGTATTAGTTCCCAAAAGTAAGGATTTTTGTGGACTATCACCACCTCAGAAAGAAAACAATTTATTCTTACCTGATAAATTACTTTCTTTCTAAGTGGTGATAGTTCACGAACCCACCCATTTTTTGCTAGTTGGCGGCAGTCTTGTTTGCACCTCTTTACATTACTATCTTTCTTATTTCTTCCTCCTTTCCTTGGCTAATTGTACTACTGGGAGAGAGTGGGAAGTAGGAGGGATACGCCTCCTCCTGGTGGCCAGGAGATGAATTCCCACAATTAAGGATATACGTGAACTATCACCACTAAGAAAAAAAAGAATGTTTCAGGTGAAGAATTAAATTGTTGTTTTTTTTTTTTACTAAAAACATATTGCTAAAGCATGGTTTGTTAGTAATATTCTCAGTGGTCCAAAATAGTCCAGACCTATATACCTTGCATAGAAGAAGTGGGTTAGTTGCACAAGAATTTAATTGTTATTGTGCTTTTAGTCTAAAAGGCAAATTTCATAAATGAAGATGGGTACCTTGGCATGACCACTGAATGAAGGCTGAAGAAGGTGGGTAAGCTTTGAGTTTCGGTATGGCACGTGCATGGAGTTAGTCTTCAAAGCCATGAAAACCTGTGAACATAAAAATTATGTGTTTAACCAGGAACAGGGAGGGTGCAGACCACTAAGCTTAAATATTTATTTTACATTAAAGAAAAGTAATTAAGGGTAAATATACTGTTACAAGTTTTAACTAATTATAATAAATATATATGATCAAAATTGTTGTTTTTGAAGTGGCTATTCTTATCATAAAGCAAACCCCAAAAAAAGTGCAAAATACCAAAATATGAGACATCTTACTTAGCATGATTAAAACAAAAAAAAATCACATAATTACAAAATAGTATAATTAATCATAACAGATGAGAACTAGTGTTACCCATGAGATTCAATAAAAACCAGAGAGAAAAAAAGGACTAACTACAGTCTACTAGAAGGATTTATAGATGATATAAAAAATAATCTACAAAAAAAGTCCTATTATCTGAGCATAAAGCTTTGCCAGTCTACAAGGGGAAAGTGTTGTATAAGCTAATATTTAAAGCCAAAAAAAATGTTTTCACACACATCTGTTATTTGCCAGTAAAACAGTGGCTTTCAGAGTAAAGCCAGCAGAGGGATTTATTACTATACAATGAGATGTCCAAAAAGGCTTTCTACCAATAAGCCAATTGGTAAAAGGATATCACAAAAAAAATATTGATAAATATAAACCAAGAAAAAAAATAGTAGCAATAACAAAATGGTGTATCTAGGATGCATGACTAGAGTTTAACCCCTTAAGGACCAGCGACCTGTATGTCGCTGGCCTTTTTTTGGGACTTGATTGTTTTATAGCACGGTCTTGCCACCAGCGTTGAGACTGCTCTATTCCACAAAGCCTGCTGGAGGGAGTGCATTAATAGTGTGTTCTTGCTAGACTTGTGCTTTTATGTCCTGAAAAAACCCTTAACGACCAGTGACATACAGGGTACATTGTGGTCATTAAGGGGTTAAAGTGGTATCTTAGGGTTAAAAACATTGTGGTAATCTGTTTGCTACAAATGCATTACATTTCCAGCTAAGCCAATTTGTTTATTTTTTATGATCGATTACAAAACCTTCTAAGCGGACTTAAGATTTTTCATATTCCGTATACAAATATATTTTTCCCTTAGGCGTATATGCATGGCAGCTTATGATGAGATCAAGTATTGTACTATTCTCTTGAATTCAGACTTTTTTTTTTTTTTAACAGCATTACACCTGCAGTATATGAATAATTTACCAGCATATACGTTTGAATTAAGGTATCCATCTGTTTCATTTTTTGTAAGACCTAAAATGAACCTGCTACTGCAACTGAATGTTATAAACTAGGTAACTATACGTGAATACTTAGGTTCTTTATTTATTTAGTATTTCTTCTTATGGAAATTTCAAACGAGATACATTGTATAAAAACTAGTTATTAGCTCATTAAAAACATAGAAATCAATGGCAATGCATATCCAACAACTTATTAAATGACTATAAGGAATACTTATTATATTGTTTGAGTATTCGAGGTAACTTACAAATAATTAGGTGTCCTTAAAGGGACATGCCACCCACATTTTTTCTTTTATGATTTAGAAAGAGAATGCAATTTTAAACATCTTTCTAATTTACTTATATTATCTAATTTGTTTTATTCTCTTGATATTCTTTGATTAAAAGCATATCTAGATATGCTCACTAGCTGCTGATTGGTTGCTGCCCATAGAAGCCTTGTGTGATTAGCTCACCATGTGCATTGCTTTTTCTTCAACTAAGGATATTTAAAAAATGAAGCAAAATAAATAATGGAAGTAAATTGTAATGTTTTTTAAATTTCTGTTCTCTATCTGAATCATGAAAGAAAGATTTTGGGTTTAGTGGCCCTTTAACAATTGGTAAGTCTATAAGCACTATGGCTAAAGAGACAAAGGTATGAGCAGTGCATTTTAGAATTTGTTTTTAAGTGTTTTTTTTATAGCTGGGTGGATATTCTGAATCATTTTTTTTGTGTGTACATCTTATTATATATTAAGATGTACAAAGATTTTAAAAGTGGGTAAGAGACCTATTAAGAAAACGTTGCAACTGAAAATATCTAAACACGTTGTAAATATTTCTTCATCGATATCTGTGACTACAAGTTTGTTTGCCCTGAGATAATAAGAGATAATATAGGCATAGAGGTTTGAGCTATGGATAAGATGGGAAAGTATTGCGGTTTTTAAAAGCAAAATGCTTTAAAAAAGAATCCAGAAGAGAATATGGTATATATACCAGAAGACTGATGAATTGTTTTGTTTCAGGATGGTGGCTTAATGATAAATGTGGAACCATAAAATGCATGTTTTGAATATTTAGGGAATAATTATTCCAATGCTGCTATTTCAATTTCCACTTTTTTATACGTAGGTATGGTCAGCATTTAAAGGGACAGTATAAACCAATTTGTATATAACTGCGTGTAATAGACACTACTATAAAGAATAATATGCACAGATAATCTAAACAGCCAGTATAAAACATTTTAAAAACTTACTTAGAAGCTCCCAGTTTAGCACTGTTGATGAGGTTAGGCTGGGACACCCACTGAGAAAGCAGGAAGAGCAGACATTCCCCCCTCCCCTGCATATGAAAAGACCCATTACACAAACCGGAGCAATCAGGAATCTGTACACTTCAGTCTGCATCTGATGCTTTGGGGCTTGGTTAGGAGTAAAAAATATGGGCTATATAAATAGATCTACAAAACATTTATGCAAAGAAAAATCTACTGTACTGCAATGCGATAGACAATAAATCAAACTAGAGGCATAGCCCCTGCAACCCCTTTATGCAAGCAAAATTCCCAAATGAAACCTCATATAAGACCTGCAGCCCCATATAGTCTGCTGCATTTTACAGCAGTATTGATCTGTGTGCTGTATGCCGATTAATGTGACAGATGAGCTATAATGGTAAGGAAGTAGGAAGCGCAATGGTTAGGAACACTGATGGAAGAGGGAGTGGAACTGAAAGCCCAGACAAGCCTTGTAACACCCAGCACTGCCCATTTTTCCATTGCTGCATTTCCCTATATACACCACAACTTATACCAAAAAGTAAAATATTGCACTCTCAAAAGATCTATGTTCACCTCACTAGAGGAGCAGAAAATAAGCACTTTATTCTGAGATAAATTACAGGAAAAAACTATTCACATAAATAATGAATGTACATTGCATTGTGTTTTTACTCTGTTTAATTAAAATCCTAGATTACAAGTGGAACTCACACATCAGCCCTATTGTGCATTAAAGGGACAGTCTACTCCAGAATTGTTATTGTTTAAAAAGATAGATAATCCCTTTATTACCCATTCCTCTGTTCTGCATAACCAAAATGGTTATAATAATATACTTTTTACCTGTGTGATTATCTTGTATCTAAGCCTCTGCAAACAGCCCCCTTATTTCTGTTCTTTTGACAGACTTGCATCTTAGCCCATCAGTGCCCTCTCATAAGTAACTTCAAGTTTGTGAGCACAGTGTTATCTATATGGCACACATGAACTAACTCCCTCTAGCTGTGAAAGACTGTCAAATGCATTCTGATAAGAGGCGCCCTTCAAGGGTTTAGAAATTAGCATATAAGCCTACCTAGGTTTAGCTTTCAAGTAAGAATACCAAGAGAACAATTATGATGATAAAAGTAAATTGGAAAGTTGTTTAAAATGACATGCCCTATCTGAATCATGAAAGTTTCATTTTGACTAGACTGTCCCTTTTACATCACTCGAGTGTCATCAATAGCTATTCTAGTTTTGCATTAATTTCACAAATCCAACGTTATTTTTTATCGCTCGAGCTATAGTATATGGCACGCTAACATCTGCATGTCGGATTGTGCAAGTGCGCCAGATCCCTCACACAATAGACTTCTATAGGGGCCTGCAGTAAAATTAATGATAGATATCGCTCACTTAGCCGAGGGTACACTAAGATGATGCAGCACAAGTAGTGAAATTCTTCAGGTATTTCTATTTTGTACTTAATAATACTTTTTAAACATCGGCTTGCAATACCAGATTGTGCGTTATTCTTAGTGCAAGATCAGTTGCAAGATAATGCACCCTGTGGAATCAATGGTGTAGTTCTAGATCTGTAGATTATTCCCAGAAAAATCAATGCAAGAAGAAAAAAAACTCTCAGAGCTTTAATGATTCATTATAATATGTTAAGTAATCTGCCCTTAATCGTACATTGCTCTTGTGTAAAATTTGGGCTTTATCCCACGTTCCCTAAAGAGGTCAAAAAGCAAAATCTGTAACCTAGGTTTTCAAAAAGTTGCAACAGTGATTAGACTTGCTGTATTTGGTTTTTGCCTTCTAGGGAGCGTGGGACAAGCACAATTTTTGTCACAAAAGCAAGAAATGTTCAATGGGATTTTTTACATGAGGAAAACATACAGAGCAACTCTTCAGCCCTGGAAATACATTTAGCTTGAGAAATGTATAAAACTTATTCTACAGCCAGGTCTCAAGCAAGTGTCTTGTCTTCCTTTCTAATGGAAAATAAAATACACCTTTTTAGAAAGACAAGAATGAAAGTACATTTAATGTCATAAGCATTAGACTTTGGGAACTGGCTTCACAGAGGGGGGGAAAAAAAGACTTACTGCAATATTTTATGGTGATGCAAGTTATTTACTGTGTTACTAGGTGGTGCTATTCCTTAAGATAAATTAAATCACATTGATATGTCATGCAGTGCAGTATATGTTTTGAAGAAATAAAATGTAACTAAGCAGTAAATATAAACAAAAATTCTTTATAAATGATGTATTTACATGTTATTTAACAATGTAATAAGAATAGCACACATCCTATGTCACTAAAGAGAAACATTACCAATTATTAGCTATTACATAAGAGACAGCTACTTAGCCCACATAGGCTGTTACTTTTAAATTGATCTTCATTAATATTTCTAGGAGACTGAAAATATCTACTTAGATATGTCTGTCCTTACTTCAGAATATAGCAAGAGGAAATACAGTAGCTTCTATTTATATTTAACCCCTTTCACAGCTTAGTCATTTCTCGCGCCTGTGCTAAAGCTATTTTTAGCTATTTGTACTTACTGCATTTAAACCTAGAAAATAAATTTAGTTTACAGAAATACTAAGCAATGACAAAAAGGTGTAGCACATTTTTTGTGTGGTTTTCTACAGCAGCATGATTGTTATTATTTACTAAATAATTCAGACATATTTTATGGTTCTGGATTTAGCATGATTTCATCTTCCCAAAACAATACATTTTAGGATTTTATATTTGCATTATTCAATTAAAAATTAGAATACATTTATGTGGCATTGCAATTTTTTGCAACTTATGCAGAAAATAAGTAGAAATAAAATCTCTAAGCATTAAAATATGATATATTTTGAATGAAGCAGCAGCACTTGTGGAGAGCTCTGTGTTATATACTCCATTAAACTGATAAAAAGTGCTTTTTGAGACCTAATAAAGCCTTAAAAGGATAAGGAGCAACATCCCCAAGCAGAGGATTATCAATACAAGGAGCCTTTTTTAAGATTGGGAAAAACTGAACTCAATCCGGTTTTGAGAACCAGAACAAAACCAGGAAACCCCCCGGCTTCGGCCTGCACCGGATCGAAAGGCCTCACAAAAAGTTCTTTAAAGATCACCAAACTACCTAAGGTCAGTGTAACAGATGTGGTCAAGCACTAGTGGGGCTAATTGACATCATAGCTAAGAGAAAGGGGCACTTTATAAAGCAGAGAAAGGGCCCTGGGCCTATTCACATTTTCGGCCGAAGCTGGGTGGGGGAGAGACATTCAAGACCCTGCATCATAACTCTTTAATAACTGGAGAGGTGTCCCAAGGTGGGCCTTCCATTACAGGAAGATCTGCTCAATTGAAAAAGAGAAAAAGCCCATTGTGATTTAGCCATTTTAAAGACACTTTTTCTCTTCTTTTTTTTTTTTTTCTTTTTTTTTCTTCATTACCACTTTTCTCTCCTTTTGCATTTTTTATGGAGTGGAAAAGGTGGGGTTGGCACATTATATATTGAGGGGGCCAGAGAGGTTTAGTGCAGCTAGAGCCATTAATAACAGCACAGCATCCTAATTACAAGTGTGGAGAAAGACTTTTGAACTAGGTGCATTTCCATGCTGCAGCACAATAATATCACAGCTACCATCCCCCACTCAGGCTTTCATTTAAAGAGTATTTGCAACTTTGCTCCCCAACTTTATCAGGCAGACACATCTAGAGACTATAAGGAGAGACACTGAATTAATCAGTCCTGGAGAGTTGAAGCGGTCAGAAACTGCTTTGTTTGGCTACTACTGATTGACAGTTTTGGAGAAATATCTACAGCAGACACTAGCACTCTCTCCCCACCCCTTTCCTGCCAGTCCCAGTACTGGTGGGTCATATCCAAGATTCCCTCTCCGTGATGGTCCTGTGAGGACAGCTTCCCTGGGGAGTTGAGTGCTTTATTTTTGCAACTGCTCATATTTTGGACTAAAGTGAAGCATAATTACCATCCTACATGACGATCATCTAACAGATGGTCCACAGATAGGGTAATACAGTACTTACAGGGGCTTTTTCCACTCGCTGATCTCTCATCCTCTAGCCTAAAGGCCTTTGGGCAACAAGGAATACAGGAGAGGTATATTTAGCCGGCCCTGACACACAATACCCTATTCAGACCCTCTCCATCAGTCCAGATAATTCGCCCACTATTGCAAGTTTTTGCAGAGGAAGACATGATGTGGGACTAAATGGTTAATGGATGAACCTTTCGGACATGACTGAGTAGATAATAATATAGGTGGATATCTAAAAAAGATTTCGGGCTGTGAGGCTGCTATATTGGCAACAAAGTGGTATTGTTCTATGCAACAGAAGCTACAAAACCACTAAGCAGGTTCTATACAGAATAAATTTCAGTTTTTCTGTTTGTTTCTCTCTTCTCTCTATTAATACATCATTCCTAACAGTGCCCTCAATATGAAAAGCCGTACGCAGTCAGTCAAAGAGTGTTTATCAAAATCACAACAGAAAAAGAAACTAGCTATGTTAGATTCCTCTCAACAGATGGAACCAGTTGAAGATATAGCGGATTCCTCTCCGTCTCCGCCCAAGTCAAATACCTCAAACGAGGCCCTTTTAAAGCAAATAAAACAAATGTTTCATGAGGAAATGAGATCAGCCTTATCAGAACTAAAGCAAGATATCGCAGACATAGGTGAAAGAACTTCGGCTATAGAAGATAAAGTTGATGAAATAGTAGAAGAAATCCCGGAACTACAGGCCACAGTAAGCTCCCAACAAGCTCAAATACAGAAATTGGAAGATCATCTGGAGGATCTGGAAAACAGATCGCGCAGATCCAACATCCGCATACGCAATTTACCAGAAAAATATAACAATCTCTCTGATACTGTAACTCAGATCTTCCAACAGTTATTGCCGGATGAGGAGACATCATTTCTCCTTATGGACAGAGTACATCGGGCTCTAACCAAGCCTCCAACTCCGGGAGCTCACAGAGATGTTATAACAAAACTCCATTATTATCACATCAAAGATAGAATCATGCAAGTTGTCCGAGGAGTTCAAGAAATCACCTATGAAGGCCACAAAATACAAATTTTTGCTGATTTATCGCCTATTACTTTGAGGAAAAGGAGAGAATTCAAACCAATAGTAGCAGCCCTAGCCAATGCCCAAATCAAATATAGATGGGGATTTCCTTTTCGATTGTCCTTCACAGTAGACAAAACATCTTTTTCCTGTGCCACAGTTGAGGAAGGACAGTCGATTTTGAACAAACTTCACATCGGTAGAGGAACGCCCCCTCCAGCACAATCGCCCAAACCTCAGCGAAAAGCTCTGACACGTACCTGGACACCAGTTCTCAAAAATGGGAAAACTCCAAGGAGAAATCATGATTCGGAAAGCCCAACCTGAGTCAAAGAGACAACTTATAAGTATTCTTTCATGTCCCCAAACGGGGGAGTCAGAGACCTCATTGGATTTTTCTTATGGGGGTTAACTCAAGAATCTTGTCACAATTGATGAGATCTGACGCAGAACTCCTGTGTGTCATTGTTTAAATAGTTAGTAAGGATTAGTCAGAAAGAGATCCACCTTTCATTCATTCATTCACTCATGCATTTGGGTCATTCCAATGATTCAAATGTTGGACATTTCTGAGACATGTATCTAATGTGCTGATATTATATGTCCAAAGTTCATATTGTTTTTCATGTTCTTTATTATTTTTCATGATGTTTTGTTCTTTATCTTTAACTTTACAGGATTCCTATTGCTAGTTATGACCAATACTGGTTCTTTGTTGTTTGTTTTCTTGTTGTTTGAACTAATTGACAAATGTTTTTCCACCTCGACTACTTGTGCACTACAAGCAGGTAAACCTATGCCTTCACGTACATTGCAAAAAGTGGCTGATAGATCTGTATTTGCCGGGGGAGGGAGACCCAGCCGTACTGCAGTTGGTGAGTCTTTCAACATGTGTAATAAGAACATCTTTCACATGACTAAGAAATGTCTATAAATATAGTCTCTCACAATGTTAGAGGGTTACACTCAAATGTTAAGAGACGTAAGGCTCTAGACACATATAAATCCCTGAAGGCCCACATAATCTTATTACAGGAAACCCATTTTACAAAAGTGAAAACCCCGAAGTATTGGGATAGAGGTTTCCCCACCCAATTCCATGCCACATGCCAATCTAAAAAATGCGGAGTGTCCATCTTAATCCACTCAGACCTAAATTTCAAAGAGGATGAGGTAATAATAGATAAGTCAGGCAGATTTATTATTGTTAAGGGCAGAATACATGACTCACATGTAATTCTTGGCAACATATATGCTCCAAATGAGTCTCAAGCCCTTTTTATGTCTAAGATAGGTAAATTGCTTACTACTTGGAAGAAATCAAGGCTAATCATAGGGGGAGATTTTAATTTGGTACTTAATTCAGAATTAGATAAATCATCGATCCCACACAAACCTTCTTCCCAAAACTCTAAAAAACTCATGTATGACTTTCTATTAGATCATAATTTGGTGGACAGCTGGAGATACATCAACCCGAAAACCAGAGATTACTCATTTTACTCTAGTGTACACAATGTGTATTCTAGAATTGATTATATTCTACTTAGCCAGATCATGACTCCTTTGATAATGGCTTCGGATATTTTGCCTGCAACATGGTCAGACCATAATATAGTGTTGACAAGAATATCTGGCTTGATTGACCCTTACAGGGGCAGAAGCTGGACAATAAATCCAACTTTATTTAGAGACAAAGTTTTCACACAAAGTTTTCAGACAGAAATAGCACACTTTTTAGAGACAAACCATGACTCAGTGACTAATCCTATGCATATATGGGGGGGACTAAAGGCCTTTGCGAGAGGCATCTTGATAAAAGAATCCAATAAGCAGAATAGGGGTTATGTAGCACAGATTGAGCACTTAAAACAAGATATACAGAATCTGCAATCCCAACATCATTTAACACATGATGACAGGACACTCAGATTGTTGAAAGACAGAAAATATTCACTAGATAAGTTGCTGACAAGCGAGGCAACCAGATCCTTGAAACTTGTGGATGCTCAATATTTTATACAAGCTAATAAACCAGACAAGATGTTGGCTTTTAAATTAAAAGAAATATCTAGGATAACTTCTGTCCCACAAATTCAAACATCGAATGGACAGGTTTCTAATCACCCGCAGATCATTGCGAATACTTTTGCCCAATATTATCAAAAACTATACACTATACCGACACAAGGTAACCCACTTGATTTAGCCTTAGATACCAATAATTTTTTGCAGGCCTGTAAACTACCTAAAATTGAGGAGGGAGACTTAGATAAGTTGAACGCGCGAATAACTACTCAAGAAGTGAAACAAGCAATCCGTAGTCTAAAGATTGGAAAGGCACCTGGTCCTGATGGATACTCGGGTATTTTTTATAAAACACTTATGCAAGATATTAGCCCCATCTTAGTTACAATATTTAACCATATGCTAGAAGGTGGAGAGATCCCTAAGGAACTTCTAGAGGCTCGTATATCAGTGTTGCCTAAACCTGGAAAATGCAAGCAACTTTGTAAAAATTACAGACCTATCTCGTTAATTAACTTAGACATTAAATTGTTTACCAAAATCCTGGCAGTCAGGCTAAATGATATTCTCCCAAAACTTGTCCATCAGGACCAGGTGGGATTTATTCGCAACAGGGAGGCTCCAGATAACATTCGGAAGGTAATAGATCTCATAGATTACTCATCCAAGCAGGCTGTGCCTTCTCTGTTTCTTTCCCTGGATGCAGAGAAGGCATTTGACCGTGTAAGATGGGGCTATTTGGACTTAGTATTAAAACATATGGGCTTTACGGGAAATTTTTGTGCGGCTATTTCTACAATATATTCTAACCCTTCTGCCTTTATTAAAATAGCTGGGTATAAGTCTTCATCTATAACAATTCTTAATGGAACCAGGCAGGGCTGCCCTTTATCACCACTACTATTTGCACTGTGCATCGAACCATTAGCAGCCAGCATCAGGCAAAACGTAGATATTACAGGCATTAAAATACAAGACCAGGAACATAAGATCAGCCTGTTTGCAGATGATGTTATTCTGTCTGTCACTAAACCTATGATCTCTCTCCCCCTAATATACTCGACTATTGGCAAATTTGCCAATATCTCGGGTTACAAGATTAATAATGATAAGTGTGAGGCTATTAGTGTACATCTTCCAGAACACACTAAAAAACTTTTAACACTGAATTTTGACTTTACTTGGTCTGACAGGGGTATGAAATACCTGGGCATTAACATTCCAAGCAATCTGGATCATCTATATAAACTAAACTACATACCTTTGTTCACGCACATTAAAAATTTACTATCCAGATGGAACAAGCTTAATATCTCCCTATATGGCAGATTGACTTCGGTCAAGATGACAGTTCTGCCTAAAATTCTATATCTTTTTCGGTCATTACCTATAAATGTACCCACCTCAACACTACAGAAAATACAAAAAGACATAATAGCTTTTATATGGAAATACCAAAGATCTAGAGTAAACAAACAAACCCTTAGTAGACATAAGGTGGGAGGAGGGATGGGGCTGCCGGATTTAACATCCTATTATTACGCGGCTAGAATGGCACAATCCACCCTGTGGCATAATCATTTAGATAAAATCCAATGGGTACAGATAGAATCAGACATGATGAAGACATACCCTATTTATAAACTCTTGTGGTCTAAAAAAAAAGATAGACCCACTAATTGGAGATCCTTTATCACCATAGCACATACATTGATAATGTGGGACACCTTGACAACCAAATACCCCTTGCTTCAGAGGGGATCGAAAGCGACCCCGCTGGTAACGTTATCCACTAGTTATGACCAAGATACACAGGAGAAATGGGCAAACAAGGGACTATATCGAATTGCAGATGCTCTTGAGGGGACTAAGGTTATAACTTTCCATCAGTATGCTGAACTCAAAAGGTCGGGGGTTGCCAGTTGGTTTCACTACCTTCAGTTGAGAGCCAGGGTAGCTGAAGTTTTAGGTAACGATAAGATGTCTGCTAGTTCTTATGTAGAGAGGTTGTGCTTGGCCACCAGTAGGATTAGAGGAGCAATCTCCGACCTTTATATTCAATTCAATACACCTCCTAAGTTAAATAAATTACCATTCATGATAAAATGGGAGTCTGAATTAAATTTCACCTGGTCAGCAGAAAAGTGGTGTGACACTCTTAGGTCTGGCACTTCTTTTTCGATATGTGCCCATTTAAAAGAAAATTTCATAAAAGTGGCATTCCGATGGTACTTTCACCCCTCCAGAATACATAAGATTCAGGCTAACACAAATTGTTTACGAGGTTGCAATGAAAGAGGGACATACTCCCATATGTGGTGGCATTGTTGTCATGTAATTAATATATGGTCCCAAACGTCATCTCTTCTGAGTGAAATTTTGGAAAGACAAATTAATTTATCCCCTACTCAGGCACTGCTACATGAACCCCTACCAGGTCTGAATTCAAGAGTTAATAAATTAATAGCACTTATCTGTATGATAACTAAACTAAACATAGCTAGATACTGGAAGACATCGGTGCCATCATTTTTGTTAATCAAGAATAAGATTGATTTCTACTATCAGATGAGTAGTGCTTCTGCAGACATACTAGACAATAAGGAGCAATTTTTGAGGATATGGGAACCCTGGATAATGTACTCCGAAGCTAGAAATAGAAATAGACAGCAAAGATTCAGAACACCTGACTAAAACCAAAAGAGTTATGAAGTGGGTGCCCCCCTGCCTCTCCCGCTCCTGCCCAGCTTGTCTGGGTGGGTCACATCCCATTACCCTTCCCCTCCCTTTGGGATGTATCCAGTCTCCCCCGGGGCAGGGGGGGGGTGATAGATAGAGCACCATGGGTCTTCTTACTGGCTGGGTCCCCTCCTCCACAGGGTTTTGAAAGGTTATTACTGATAATAATATATTATGCTTAATTTGTGCTTTTGTATATGAGGTATGTGTAACCATGTTCAATGACTTAAAATTTAGCAGAGATGGAATTCTTTGTCAAATGTAAATTATACGCTGTAAAACTCAATAAAAACTTTTGTTCATTAAAAAAAATATGATATATTTTAAACAAACATAAATGTTAATTTTCAATTTAGCACAGTAAGAAATAAAAATAAAAAACACCAAATATAAAATACTTTCACCAAAAATCATCCTATTCTCAAAATATATTTTTTATACTAATTTCTCTCATTTATTTGAATTCCAGCAATTATTAAACACTAGATAAAATGATGTATTCAAAGCCAAGATTCGTCTGACAATAATATGCAGAACTGAATTTAAAAAAATCTTGAAAAATAAGTGTAAAATTCCATTGTTCATTAATCAGAGGGTACTGCAATATTGTAACCTAGGGTTCCTTCTCTTCTGAGGCAATTAGGGCCAGTTATAAATAGGTAACTAGAGAGTGCAAACGATGAATGTGTGGAATATAGCAAGGTTAAAGGGACACTAAACCCAATTTTTATTTTAAGCAACTTTCTAATTTACTCCTATTATCAATTTTCTTCGTTCTCTTGCTATCTTTATTTAAAAAGCAGGAATGTGATGTATAGGAGCCGGCCCATTTTTGGTTGAGAACCTGGCTTATGCTTGCTTATTGGTGGGTAATTGTAAGCCTCCAATAAGCAAGTGCTATCCATGGTGCTGAACCGAAAATGGGCTGGCTGCTAAGATTTACATTCCTGCTTTTAAAATAAAGATAGTAAGAGAATGAAGAAAAATTGATAATGGGACTAAATTAGAAAGTTGCTTAAAATGTCATGTTAAATCTGAATCCTGAAAGAAAAAAAATGGGTTCAGTGTCCCTTTAAGTCTGTCTGCAATTTTACTTTTATCTGAAGTTGGAAAGCCTAGAATTTTCAGAATTAAAATTATATGAAAATGGGACAGAATAAACAATGAAGGTATAACACAGTTATTTAACAACATTTAATTAAACATATTATAATAGAATCTCAAAGTATTTAATGTCCCTTTAAGAACACAACAAGTTGTAGCTAACAGTAGTTATTTTAAATGATCGGTCTTATGATAGCATTCTGTAGGCAGGGGATGGAAAATAACTTTCTTTCATGTAATTAGCAAGAGTCCATGAGCTAGTGACGTATGGGATATACACTACCAGGAGGGGCAAAGTTTCCCAAACCTCAAAATGCCTATAAATACACCCCTCACCACACCCACAAATCAGTTTTACAAACTTTGCCTCCTGTGGAGGTGGTGAAGTAAGTTTGTGCTAGATTCTACGTTGATATGCGCTCTGCAACAGGTTGGAGCCCGGTTTTCCTCTCAGCGTGCAGTGAATGTCAGAGGGATGTGAAGAGAGTATTGCCTATTTGAATTCAATGATCTCCTTCTACGGGGTCTATTTCATAGGTTCTCTGTTATCGGTCGTAGAGATTCATCTCTTACCTCCCTTTTCAGATCGACGATATACTCTTATATATACCATTACCTCTACTGATTTTCGTTTCAGTACTGGTTTGGCTTTCTACTACATGTAGATGAGTGTCCTGGGGTAAGTAAGTCTTATTTTGTGACACTCTAAGCTATGGTTGGTCACTTTTATATAAAGTTCTAAATATATGTCTTTAAACATTTATTTGCCTTGATTCAGGATGTTCAACGTTCCTTATTTCAGACAGTCAGTTTCATATTTGGGATAATGCATATGAATAAATCATTTTTCTTACCTTAAAATTTGACTTTTTTTCCTGTGGGCTGTTAGGCTCGCGGGGGCTGAAAATGCTTCATTTTATTGCGTCATTCTTGGCGCGGACTTTGTTGGCGCAAAAATTTTCTTGTCATTTCCGGCGTCATACGTGTCGCCGGAAGTTGCGTCATTTTTTTTACGTTTTTTGCGCCAAAAAATGTCGGCGTTACCGGATGTGGCGCCATTTTTGGCGCCAAAAGCATTTAGGCTCCAAATAATGTGGGCGGCTTTTTTGGCGCTAAAAAATTTGAGCGTCATTGTTGTCTCCACAATATTTAAGTCTCATTATTTATTGCTTCTGGTTGCTAGAAGCTTGTTCATTGTCATTTTTTTCCCATTCCTGAAACTGTCATTTAAAGGGACACTGTACCCAAATGTTTTCTTTTGTAATTCAGAAAGAGCATGCAATTTTAAGCAACTTTCTAATTTACTCCTATTAGCAATTTGTCTTCGTTCTCTTGCTATCATTTTTTGAAAAAGAAGTCATCTAAGCTTTTTTTTGGTTTCAGTACTCTGGACAGCACTTTTTTTATTGGTGGATGAATTTATCCACCAATCAGCAAGGACAACTCAGGTTGTTCACCAAAAATGGGCCGGCATCTAAACTTACATTCTTGCATTTCAAATAAAGATACCAAGAGAATGAAGAAAATTTGATAATAGGAGTAAATTAGAAAGTTGCTTAAAATGTCATGCTCTATCTGAATCACAAAAGAAAAATTTTGGGTACAGTGTCCCTTTAAGGAATTTGATAATTTTTGCTTTATATGTTGTTTTTTCTTTTACATATTGCAAGATGTCTCAGATTGACCTTGAATCAGAAGCCACTTCTGGGTAAACGCTTAACTGAGTTTCAGTTCTTCCAAAGCTAAGTTCATTTATTTTAAATGTTATAAATGTTTATCTTTAGCTATGGTTTGTAATAAGTTATTATGATATACTTTTACATGCAGAATCCATTAGTATTTATGCTTTATATATTTCCATTCTTACATCTTATGTACAAGAAATATTTAGAAGATTTATAAGAAATATTTTTCTGATTCTATTTTAAAGGCTTTGTCTGACTTCATGACTTCTAATAAAAATGTTTAGGTCTTTTTCACTTCTTTTTTAATTATTGAAGTTTCAAATGACCAACAACATACTGATTTATCCTTCTCTGATGATGTTTTTTCTCTTTCAGAAATTTTCTTCATCAGATATTGACACTAACAAATCTACTTTTTTATTATTTTTCTATTATTAAAGTACATTTGTTCTTTGTTGAAAAGGTGTCGATTATTTTGGATATTAAGGTAACTAGTTCTTTAAGACTAGCTGACACTATTTCTGCCTATTTATTTCTTCTGTGTTTTCAGAGGTTTTCTTTCCAATTCCGCATTCTAGGGAATGGAATAGGCTGAGAATTTTCTTTTATTCCTTCTTCGAAGGTTTTAAACTATATTCTTTGCCAGCAGTTAAATTCAATTTGGAGGGTTCTCCAATTTATTGGGGCTATCTCTACTTCTACTAATTATGCTATTGTTTCTTTAGCAAAATAGTATTTATTTTCCTTTAGATAGTTGTATCTTATTTATGGAAAATTATTTAGTTTCAGGTACTTTTCTTGGTCCTGTGATTTATTTGGATATTGCAATTGCTTCATTTTTTCTGTTTACTTTAAGATCAAGTATCAGATTATGATTTATTTTAGCATTGTTAAGGGACAACATTTACTAGACTAGGTGCTGTTGCATTTGTCTTGTTGTTTTGCATTTATTGATTATGCAAGTCCACTGTATTGACTGGTCCTTTAAACTGGACTATCATGCTAATAATTTCATTTGTGTCTTCATTTTATTGAATATTTTCGCAAATGAGGGTTAATCTATGTCTTTAGCTATTTTAGCTAGAAGAATTTTGTGATTTTTAAAAAAAAAATAAAAAAAAATCCATATTTCTTTTGTTCTAAGATAATCAATTATTTGTTTTATAATTGGATTCAATTCTTAACTGTTACTCTGGGCTTCAAGATTGAGTTCTAAGACTAAAAATTTAAGCTTATACTAGTTTGGTTGTTCTTATTAAGGAACGAATTCCTGAGTTCTTTCCCAAGTAACATGTTTATAATTGGGGTTCGAAATCAGCTCCCTATTGCGATGTACGTGCCGTATTCCAGCTTGGCTGGTAAGGGGCAGGTTAAGACTTCTTTGAAATTTATTTGGTTCTATTTTGTCCAAATTTCTTTGATTTTATTCCAGTAAGGCTAACACTTTCTTTAAGTGTGTTTCTGTCCTATATATTTTGGGTACTGTTGAAGCATGGCTGGGCTCCCATGGGGTTCAAGCGCTGCTCAGACCTGGAATCTTCTGGGGTATTTCTTCCAGTTCCTTTTTTAGGAACCGGGTTTGGAGTTTTATTCAAACTATTTTGCCTTTTTATGGTCATTGATAGCATTATTTGTTTTCATTAGATACAATAAATGCATATTTTCATTTTTCTGTTTTCATTCAGATTATTTTATGAGGATGCGGAATCTCATATGATTCACTTGCTCTTCAGGACATAGTTAGAGGATCTTTTTTTCGAAAGCTCTTGATTCCTCACACAAGGGTCACCTTTTTTAGGTTTCCAGATAGTTTGTGTCACTGTCTTTGTCTCTATCAGACAAGGGATAATTCTATTGGGTTCCGTCTGTCGGTACCTTTAGTCTCTATTATTTCCTTCAGTTGCTATATATGCACAGAAGTTTTAGGTCTTATGGCCACAGCATTGGATTCAATTCCCTTTGCTCATTTTCACTAGAAAGAACCTTTCCAGTCTTTCCAGGTTTCCTGATAGATTCAGTGTCCTTGACTCTGTCTCTGACAGACAAGAGACGTCTGAAATTGGTTTCAGCTTGTCGAAACCTTCAGTCTCAATCTTTCCCTTCGGTAGCCTTATGCATGGAAATTCTAGGTCTTATGACTGCTGCATTGGACGCGGTCCCCTTTGCTCGTTTTCACATGCAACCTCTTCAGCTCTGTATGCTGAACCAGTGGTGCAGGGATTATACAAAGATATCTCAATTAATATCTTTAAAACCGATTGTACGATACTCTCTGACGTGGTGGACAGACCACCATCGTCTAGTTCAGGGGGCTTCTTTTTGTTCTTCCAACCTGGACTGTGATTTCAACAGATGCAAGTCTGACAGGTTGGGGAGCTGTTTGGGGGTCTGTGACAGCACAAGGGGTTTGGGAATCTCAGGAGGTGAGATTACCAATCAATATTTTGGAACTCCGTGCAATTTTCAGAGCTCTTCAGTCATGGCCTCTTCTAAAGAGAGAGTCGTTCATTTGTTTTCAGACGGACAATGTCACAACTGGGGCATATGTCAATCATCAAGGAGGGACTCACAGTCCTCTGGCTATGAAAGAAGTATCTCGAATTCTGGTATGGGCGGAATCCAGCTCCTGTCTAATTTCTGCGGTTCATATCCCAGGTATAGACAATTGGGAAGCGGATTATCTCAGTTGCCAAACGTTACATCTGGGCGAATGGTCTCTTCACCCAGAGGTATTTCTTCAGATTGTTCAACTGTGGGGACTTCCAGAAATAGATCTGATGGCTTCTCATCTAAACAAGAAGCTTCCCAGGTATCTGTCCAGATCCAGGGATCCTCAGGCGGAGGCAGTGGATGCATTGTCACTTCCTTGGAAGTATCATCCTGCCTATATCTTTCCGCCTCTAGTTCTTCTTCCAAGAGTAATTTCCAAGATTCTAAGGAGTGCTTGTTTGTTCTGCTGGTGGCTCCAGCATGGCCTCACAGGTTTTGGTATCCGGATCTTGTCCGGATGGCCACTTGCTAACCGTGGACTCTTCCGTTGAGACCAGACCTTCTATCACAAGGTCCTTTTTTCCATCAGGATCTCAAATCCTTAAATTTGAAGGTATGGAGATTGAACGCTTGATTCTCAGTCATAGAGGTTTCTCTGACTCTCTGATTAATACTATGTTACAGGCTCGTAAATCTGTATCTAGGAAGATATATTATCGAGTCTGGAAGATTTACATTTCTTGGTGTTTTTCTCATCATTTTTCTTGGCATTCTTTTAGAATTCCTAGAATTTTTCAGTTTCTTCAGGATGGTTTGGATAAAGGTTTGTCTGCAAGTTCCTTGAAAGGACAAATCTCTGCTCTTTCTGTTCTTTTTCACAGAAAGATTGCTAGTCTTCCTGATATTTATTGCTTTGTACAAGCTTTGGTTCGTATATAACCTGTTATTAAGTCAATTTCTCCTCCTTGGAGTTTGAATTTGGTTCTGGGGGCTCTTCAAGTTCCTCCGTTTGAACCTATGCATTCGCTGGACATTAAATTACTTTCTTGGAAAGTTTTGTTTCTTTTGGCCATCTCTTCTGCTAGAAGAGTTTCTGATTTATCTGCTCTTTCTTGTGAGTCTCCTTTTCTGATTTTTCATCAGGATAAGGCGGTGTTGCGAACGTCTTTTAATTTTTACCTAAGGTTGTGAATTCTAACAACATTAGTAGAGAAATTGTGGTTCCTTCATTGTGTCCTAATCCTAAGAATTCTAAGGAAAGATCGTTGCATTCTTTGGATGTAGTTAGAGCTTTGAAATATTATGTTGAAGCTACTAAAAATTTCCGAAAGACTTCTAGTCTATTTGTTATCTTTTCCGGTTCTAGGAAAGGTCAGAAGGCCTCTGCCATTTCTTTGGCGTCTTGGTTAAAGTCTTTGATTCATCATGCTTATGTCGAGTCGGGTAAAACTCCGCCTCAAAGGATTACAGCTGATTCTACTAGGTCAGTTTCTACTTCCTGGGCATTTAGGAATGAAGCTTCGGTTGATCAGATTTGCAAAGCAGCAACTTGGTCTTCTTTGCATACTTTTACTAAATTCTACCATTTTGATGTGTTTTCTTCTTCTGAAGCAGTTTTTGGTAGAAAAGTACTTCAGGCAGCTGTTTCAGTTTGATTCTTCTGCTTATAATTTCAGTTTTTTTCATTATAAGATTTAAACTTTATTTTGGGTGTGGATTATTTTCAGCGGAATTGGCTGTCTTTATTTTATCCCTCCCTCTCTAGTGACTCTTACGTGGAAGATCCACATCTTGGGTATTCATTATCCCATACGTCACTAGCTCATGGACTCTTGCTAATTACATGAAAGAAAACATAATTTATGTAAGAACTTACCTGATAAATTCATTTCTTTCATATTAGCAAGAGTCCATGAGGCCCACCCTTTTTTGTGGTGGTTATGATTCTTTTGTATAAAGCACAATTATTCCAATTCCTTATTTTTTATGCTTTCGCACTTTTGTCTTATCACCCCACTTCTTGGCTATGCGTTAAACTGATTTGTGGGTGTGGTGAGGGGTGTATTTATAGGCATTTTGAGGTTTGGGAAACTTTGCCCCTCCTGGTAGGAATGTATATCCCATACGTCACTAGCTCATGGACTCTTGCTAATATGAAAGAAATGAATTTATCAGGTAAGTTCTTACATAAATTATGTTTTTTCAGTCACCAGACCTGACAAAGGAGGATAAACACTGTGAGCTGAACAGGCACAAGACCACTCATTTGAAACATGAGGATTACCTCTTTCCATGGGACCTCACAAGCATTGATGCTCCCTAGCAGGAAACCACTAATGAGCCAATCAAGAGCAGTAGTTGTACATGTTCTCAAATGACTGATGGTCTGGTAGACTCTGAGACTGGAGTATGTGCCCTCTTGTCTCAACGTCCTACGCCTGACGGTTCCTTGCATCCGTGTGGTTTCTGCTCTAAGAAATTGTCTCCAGCAGAGTGCAATTATGAAATTGGCGACAGGGAATTACTGGCCATAATTTTGTCACTCAAGGAATGGAGGCATCTTCTCAAGGGTACTAGCGTGCCAGTGCTCATTCTTACTGACCACAAGAATTTAACTTATCTATCTGAAGCAAAACGTTTGTCGCCCCTACAGGCCAGATGGGTGCTATTTTTGTCTTTTAATTATGTGGTCTCCTACCTGCCTGGTAGTAAGAATGTTAGGGCTGATGCCCTCTCTCGACAATTTTTGCCTCTGTCCAAGGAGGAGTCTGTACCTACTCCTGTTATAACTCCTGACCATATTTTTGCTACCTTACGTACTAATTTGACTTCTCCCTTGGGGGAGGAGATCTTGGCTGCACAAACCAATGCACCTCCTGAGAAACCTAGTGGTAAGTGTTTTGTTCCTTAGAATCTTCAAACTAAACTTTTGCACACTTACCACTATCCTAAAGCCGCAGGTCACCCAGGCAAGAACCAAATGATTTGGTCTGTCACTCGACAATTCTGGTGGCCAGGTCTTCGTTCTGATGTTGCTGCGTATGTTGCCTCCTGCTCAGTTTGTGCACAGAATAAGACTCCTCAAGGTCTTCCTGTGGGTCTTCTTCAACCTATTGCTAATGGTGAGCGTCCTTGGACACATCTTTCCATGGACTTCATTGTCGAGCTCCCTGTTTCCAATGGCAATACTGTTATCCTTATGGTGGTTGACCGTTTTTCTAAAATGTCACATTGCATTCCCTTGATGAAGCTGCCTACCGCTCAGGAGCTTGCTTCAATTTTTGCCCGGGAGGTCTTCCGTTTACACGGGTTACCCAAGGAGATAGTGTCGGACCCGGGTAGCCAGTTTGTCTCAAGATTTTGGCGTTCCTTTTGTGCTCAAATGGGGATCCAGCTTTCCTTCTCCTCGGCATAGCACCCTCAATCCAATGGGGCTGCGGAACGGACTAATCAAGCTCTGGAACAGTTCCTCCGTTGCTATGTCTCAGATCACCACAATAATTGGTCTGAACTGTTACCTTGGGCAGAGTTTGCTCGTAATAGTGCTATTAATGCTTCCTCCAAGTTATCCCCGTTCATGGCAAATTATGGGTTTCAAACATCCTTGTTGCCCGATTCATTCATGTCTCAGGATATTCCGGCTTTGGAGGAGCATCTCGGGCAACTCCGTTCCATGTGGGTGCAGATTCAGGATTGCCTTCATCGTTCTATTCAGCGCCAAAAGTTCCAGGCTGATCATAGGCGTCTGCCCGCACCTTTTTACCAGGTTGGTGAGAAAGTTTGGCTGTCCTCCCACAACTTGAACCTTCGTGTGCCTTCCAATAAATTGGCTCCCCGTTATTTTGGTCCTTTTCGAATACTCCGACGGGTTTAACCTGTGGCCTATGCTCTTGACCTTCCTCCTGCTATGCGCATCTCCAATGTTTTTCATGTCTCCTTCATGAAACCATTGGTTTGTAATCGGTTTACCACTGTGTTGCCTCGTTCCCGTCCTATCTTTGTTGACAACCATGAGCAGTATGAGGTTAGCAGCATTATTGACTCTCGTATGTCCAGGGGCCATGTACAGTATTTGATTCACTGGAGGGGCTACGGTCCGAAGGAGCGTTCTTGGGTTCCCTCCTCTGATGTTCATGCTCCCGCCCTCCTCCGTGCCTTCCATGTCCGTTTCCCCAATAAGCCTTTTGTCCTCCCGTGGGGGAGGGGTCGTTGAGGGGAGGGTACTGTCAGGGTTTTTTCCCTGTTGTGTTTGCCATGTGCTGCTGGCAGCCATTTTACTCACCTCTCTTCCTGACTATGGTACATTGTGGGGGATGCTGCTCATTTCCTGCACTTCCTTTTATGGCCAGACTGGTTTGCATCATCCATGTGAGACAGGATGCAGTCTCAGACTTGTGATGTCATCACTTATTATTTAAAGGGCCTCTGTTCAGTATGCTTTGCCTTTGCATTGTCTCAGACCTGTTTGTAAGAGTTCCTGTGTATTACCTGGCTGCCTGACGTCCTTCCTGGTTCCTGATCCCTGGCTTGTTCCTGACTCTGCTGTTTTCCTTGTTCCTGATTCCGGGTCGTCTGACTATTCACTTGTGCTCCTGACTCGGCTCGTCTGACTACCAGCTCTGGTTTTGACTCCTGGTTTGTTATTTGACTTGTGGACTTTTTTTTATTATTTTTTGCTATTAATAAAGGTGTTATTTTTGCACTTCTCGTCTCAGTCTGATTACAGGCACCCTGACAGCCAAGAGAGGTTTCTCTGATAGTGTCATTGATACTCTTATTCAAGCTCGTAAGCCTGTTATTTGGCGTACCTACCACAAGGTTTAGAGGTCCTACTTATTCTGGTGTGAAGAGCTTGGTATTTCCTGGCACAGAGTTAAGGTTGCCAGGATCTTATCTTTTCTTCAGGATGGGGTGGAGAATGGCCTTTCTGGTAGTTCCCTGAGGAGACAGATTTTGGCCTTGTCAGTTTTTTTGCATAAGAGACTGGCTGAGCTTCCAGACGTGCAGTCCTTTGTTAAGGCTCTGATTAGGATTGGACCTGTGTTTAGATCTGGGGCTCCTCGGAGCTTAAATCTTGTTATTTGGGTTTTACAACAGTTTTAGATTAAGCCTTTGCATTCTGTTGATATTAAAATGTTATCTTGGAAGGTTCTCTTTTTATTGGCTTTTGTCTCTGTGCGCTAAATTAGGTTTTCTTCCTAAGGTTGTGCCAGATCGCAACATCAATCAGGAGATTGTGGTTCCTTCCTTGTGTCCTAATCCTTCATCGAAGGAACGCTTACTTCACAATTTGGATGTGGTTCGCGCCTTGAAGTTCTATCTTAAGGCTACTAAGGAGTTAAGACAATCTTCCTCTTTGTTTGTTGTCTATTCGGGAAAGTGTAAGGGGCAGAAGGCTACTTCGACTTCCCTATCTTTTTGGTTAAGGAGTGTCATTCGCTTAGTTTACCAGGCAGCCTGACATCGTCCTCCTGAGAGGATAATGGCTCATTCCACTAGAGCAGTGGCTTCCTCTTGGGCCTTTAAGAACGAGGTCTCTATGGATCAGATTTGTAAGGAGTCTACCTGTTCCTCCTTACATACTTTTTCAAAATTTTACAAGTTTGAGTTTCGGGAGAAAAGTTTTGCAGGCTACGGTGCCCTCATAATAGGCTCTGCCTCTTCCTTTTTGTTCCCTCCTGTTATTCATTCAGTCTCCTCTGGAGCTTGCGTATAGTTTTCCCAACAGTAAGGAATGAAGTCGTGGACTCTCCCTATCTTAGGAAGAAAAACATAATTTATGCTTACCAGATAAATTTCTTTTCTTCCAGATAGGGAGAGTCCACGGCCCCCGCACGTTTTTTTCTTGTCTATGCGCTGTCCACTATTTATTTTATTCTTCTGGCACTATTTATACCCTAATGTTTCTCCTACTTTTCCTTGTTCCCATGGCAGAATGACTGGGGTAATGAGGAAGTGGGAGGGATATTTAAGCCTTTGGCTGGGGTGTCTTTGCCTCCTCCTGGTGGCCAAGTGTTGTATTTCCCAACAGTAAGTAATGAAGCCGTGGACTCCAGTAGGAAAGGAATTTATCTGGTAAGCATAAATTATAATTTTTTCGCTCGTCGGATTGCACTCATATTATGAGTTCAAGTTAACTGTTTTTGTTTACGCACTAACCTGACGAGGGCAAAAATCCGAAATTACAATATTGTGTGCCGTTGAAAAAAATCACCCCACTCTCGCTCAAATCCGATCACATATTCTCATATGCACTAACCCTACATGAGACTATGAATATCTCACATTCCAATGTTCTTTATATATATATATATATATATATATATATATATACACATGATTATATATAGGTATAGATATATACAGATATATATAGGATTATCTTTTTCAAAATACTTAGAACATATTTTGCTATGCGCAGAACATTGTAATGTCAAATATTTAAAGTAAATACATAGTTAAAGGGACAGTCTACAAAATAATCCCATCCACCAGTTTTGCATAACTAACACAGTTATATTAATATACGTTTTACCTCTGTGATTACCTTGTATCTAAGAACCTTCTGACAGCCCTTATCACATGACTGTGACTATATAAAATCTATTGACTTACATTTAGCATTGTGTTGTGCTAACTCTTAAATAACTCCCTGTGCCTGAACACAGTGTTATCTATATGGCCCACAGTCTCTTGTTGTGAAAAGCAATTTAAAAAACGTGATAAGAGGCAGCCCTCAAGGGCTTAAAAATTAGCATATGAGCCTACCTAGGTTTAGTTTAAACTAAGAATAACAAAAAAACAAAGCAAATTTGATAATAAAAGTAAGTTGGAAAGTTGATTAAAATTACCAGTCCTATCTGAATAATGAAAGTTTAATTTTGACTAGACTGTCCCTTTAAAACCTTTATTAAAAATGAATATTGCATAAATATGCTTTCTTTCCTAAGGCATGGAGAGTCCACAACGTCATTCCAATTACTAGTGGGATATTCACTCCTGGCCAGCAGGAGGAGGCAAAGAGCACCCCAGCAAAGCAGTTAAGTGTCAGTTCCCTTACCCATTACCCCCAGTCATTCTCTTTGCCTCTGTCAATGGAGGACTTGAAGTTGATGTCTGAAGATATTTATTCCTTTTTCTGATACTTTTCCCTGCAAGCAAGGATTTGGGTTTAGCTGTGTCCACATCAATCTCTTGAGTAAGAGTAGTGGTGGCTTTTAAGCAGTTAGAAAGTGGCGGGGTGGTCCTTGCTTTATTTTCTAACATATTTTCTGCCTTCAGTATAGAAAGCCAGAGTTGGTTACTCTGTTCTTTCTTTTTCTACAGGTCTCTGTAAGTAGTATGTGTCATTTTACACCTTATGAGCTGTCTTCTTGCCTGACAGCTAGATTTGCAGGTAAGTGCTTTTGTCGTCTAGGTACAGGAGACTTGCACTATCTATTTTAATTCTGCATTCATTTCATGGGACATTATAATCGTTTAGTAAGGATTGTGTGGGGCAGTTTGCAGGCACTATTTGTATGTGAAAAGAGACTATAGGGTTAACCGCCTTCCTTATAGGTTTGAGAGGGCCTCTAACCTTACGTCTATATGATTCTAATTTCATAACATTTTATGTGGGGAATGTTTTAAACGGTTACTTCGTTTTTCACTTCAGAGCATGAAACACACTCTTTTTTTCTTATTGCGCAGTTTCTTTTATGCCGCTCATGTGACCTCCCGATCTTCCGCTTCTGAGAGCGGAGCAGTGTCATTTCTGTGAGTTTCTCTTCGTTGCGGCTGTGAAATATCGTTTGGTCGACTGGAGAGTCCTTAGTTTGTTCAGTCTCTGAAGGTTACGGTAGGGCACCTCAGCTTCTGAGGTGTAGAGGTGTATTTTTTATTTATTTGCCTTGCGTTTTGAAGAAAAAACTTTTTTTCTTAAAGTGACATACTTTACTTTTTGGACCTTTATCAGCTATAGATAATGAACAGGAGTCTGTTCCTTTTGATAAATGCTTATTATGTTTGGAGGCTCAAATTGTCTTACCTATGCCATTTTGTTCCTCATGTTTAGAAAAAGCTTTAAAATGTAAAGACAAATTACTTGTTTCTGAGCCTAATGTCTCTCAGGATGATGCTGTTCAGGCAGTGCCACAGCTTTCTCCTTACACGTCCCAAGCCTCAACAGCTTCACATACAGGGCCCTGCAGTTCCTCTAAGTCTTCTGGAGGAGTTTATTTGCCGATAGATTTTGCAGTATCTGCGGCTTTATCTGTTTTTCCATGATGGGGAAGCGCAAGAGGAAATCTAAACATTTTTTTGAGTGTAAGGTGTCTGTGCCGTCTGCTGCTGCGCAGGTTGACCTCCCTCATAAGTCTGATGCGGAGGATATCTCAGTAGCTTCTGAGGGTGAAATTTCAGATTCAAACAGTATAAATCCTTTGACTTAAATCTGAACAAGTAAACTTCAGATTTAAGCTTGAACACTTTTGTTTACTGCTAAAGGAGGTACTGGCTACTTTGGACGACTCTGATTGCTCTGTCGCTGTCAACCCTAAGAAATCTAGTGAGCTTAACAAATAGTATGATGTTCCTTCATCTTTGGAAGTGTTTCCTGTTCCAGATCGTGTTTCTGAGATCATTGCACAGGAATGGGATAAGTCAGGGATACCTTTCTCCCAGTCTCCCGTTTTTAAAAAGATGTTTCCTGTTGCTGACTCCATTCGAGACTCATTGCACACGGTGCCTAAAGTAGAAGGGGCTATTTCTACTCTGGCTAAGAGAACCACAATTCCTATTGAGGATTGCTGTTCTTTTAAGGATCCCATGGACAAAAAGCTGGAGGCTTATTTAAAGAAAATGTATGTTCATCAGGGTCTACAATGGCAACCTGCAGTTTGCATTGCCACAGTAACAAGTGCCCAACTCCAAAGTCAGACCAGCACTATTCAATGGAAGCTAGTAACAGCCGTGAGCCACTGCCAAGCCCACAGAAAATACAGCAAACAACAGAAAGGCTGTGTCCATAGCATTAAAAATCCATTTATTGTTAAAACATGAGGATCATCATCAAACACTCAGTTTTGGGGTGCTCCCCTTAATCATGTGATGCTAGTGTGTCATACATTGCCTTAATTTATAGCACTCTCAATAGGTTAATTGTAACAATTAATCAATTACATCATTATTTGTTAATCTCAATATGGAGCAAAAAGTATACAAAATCATGTTACAAAACCACACAGATTATATACAATATTAAAAAATTAAAAACAATATTGCCAAACATCATAAATAATACAGTGCAACCAGATGAGTATATTAGAATTCATACCTAAAGACCATATAAATTCATTCTAATTGTAAATTGTTAAGTGAATCTACTCTTAAATTGTAAAGTGTCAATTTAGTAAAAAAAACTAACCAATTAATTTCCTTGTTCATTCCTTTAGGTTCCATGGTATCTAAGCTAAAGTTCCAAAAGACCTCACGTTGCCCGGTGAAATTCTGTGATTTTTTTCAGCTGCAACAGGACTTACATACATTCTTTAGGTCCATAAGACTAAAACATTGGCACACTAAATTTGGGAGACCTATTAATGACCAGGAAATCAACAGGAGGGTACCCAGTATGACACAGATGTACTTGAATATTAAAAAATGGGGACTTTACAATAAAATAATTTTTTTTCCAAGTGCAACGTATTATGGTATAGAAACCTTTGAGAATTTTTATTTTGAGTTATATTTCTAAATTAAAGCAGAAAACCCAAAGAGCTCATACTCAGGTATATGGTAGTTTTGTTAACTTCACCTCAGTGGAGCGTCAGGCCCTTAATGAACTAAAAGATAAGAAGGAGTTAAACCTTAACGCTGCGCATAAGGATGGTGCTACTGTGGTGATGAATAATCATGACTTATTTATGAATTTATTCTCAGCCCAATGTGGGTCAGGTCTATGCCTTAATTGAATATAATCCTGTCTTTAATATTTCTAAGGAGATTTTGAGAATTGTTCAGTTTGCACAAGTGAATAATATTATTGAGAGGATATGGCTAAATTTTTGGTAGTGCAGAATCCCAGAACACCGGTGTTCTATGCACTACCCAAAATTCACAAGTAACTTACAAACCCCCCCTGGTCTCCCAATTGTGGCTGTTACCAATTCTATTTTCACTCATATAGCTGTCTTCCTTGACAAGATTTTGTGCCCACATGTGGAACAGTCCAATACCTTTATTAGGGACACAGGTGATTTCTTGAAGAAGTTACATAATCTACAAATGTTTACTGAAAAGTTTATACTCTACACCTTAGATGTTACTAGCCTCTACACAACCATTACACATGAGAGTGGTTTAGAAGCTGTTAGATCTGTATTATACACTTGTGGTCTGTACAGTGAAGGACAAATATATTTTCTTTTGCAACTTTTGGAGATTGCTTTGTACAATAATTATTTTCTTCTTGAAGATTCCATCTTTCAGCAGTTGCAAGGGACAACCATGGGTTCCAATGTAGCACCCAATTACACCAACATTTATATAAATTCCTTTGAGGAAAAATTTGTTTTTGAAAATATTCTGTTTTGTCAATGTCACTTGGTGGCGCTACATTGACAATATATTTGATGTGTGGGTAGGCGACATTGGAACCCTGGTACAATTTGTGGATAAACTAAATTTTTCCCCAAATCTCATTAAGTAGATTCACTTAACAATTTACAGTTAGAATGAATTGATATGGTCTTTAGTTATGAATTCTAATATATTCATCTGGTTGCACTGTATTATTTATTATGTTTGGCAATATTGTTTTTAATATTGTATATAATCTGTGTGGCTTTGTAACATGATTTTGTATACTTTTTCCCCATATTGAGATTAACAAGTAATGATGTAATTGATTAATTGTTACAATTAACCTATTGAGAGTGCTATAAATTAGGGCATTGTATGAAACACTAGCATCACATGATTAAGGAAAATGCCCCAAAACTTTGTGTTTGATGATGATCCCCATGTTTTAACAATAAAGGGATTTTTAACAGCCTTTCTGTTCTCTACAGGAACAAGTGCAGCATATTATTGGTGCGATGCTTTGTCCGAATTGATTTTAGAGGAGACTCCGTTGGAGGAGATCCAAGATAGGATTAAGGCTCTCAAACTAGCCAATTCCTTTATCTTTGATGCTAACATGCAAATCATTAAACTAGTAGCCAAGATGTCTGGCTTCACTGTCCTAGCCCGCAGGGCTCTGTGACTGAAATCTTGGTCAGCTGATGTTATCTCCAAGTTCCAGCTCCTGTTGT
This sequence comes from Bombina bombina, assembly GCF_027579735.1. Classification (NCBI taxonomy): domain Eukaryota; kingdom Metazoa; phylum Chordata; class Amphibia; order Anura; family Bombinatoridae; genus Bombina; species Bombina bombina. The sequence continues at coordinate 194,103,267 of NC_069504.1, read as the reverse complement.
TACCTTACAAAGGTAAGACCCTGTTTGGTCCTGGTCTGGCGGAGATTATTTCTGAAATTTCGGGTGGAAAGGGGTCCTTTCTACCACAAGACAAGAAGAATAGACCTAAGGGACGTCAGAGTTCTAATTTTCGTTCCTTTCGTAACTTCAAAAGTCTTCCTCTCCCTCCTCTAAGCAGGAGTAGTCCAAGTCCTCTTGGAGACCCAATCATCTGAGACTAAGTCAGCATGAATGGTCTGCCCCTGGTCCAGGATTGGATCAAGTGGGGGGCAGACTTTCCTTGTTTTGTCAACCGTGGATATTAGATGTCCCAGATCCTTGGGCTGTGGACATAGTATCTCAGAGTTACAAAATAGAATTCCAATCTCCCAGGGGCAAATGTCTCCTCTCAAAGTTTTCTGCGGATCAGGTAAAAATAGAGGCATTCTTAAGCTTTGAGGATCTTTCCTCCCTGGGAGTGATTGTTCCAGTTCCAGTGATGGAACAGGGTCTAGGATTCTATTCAAATCTGTTTGTGGTTCCCAAAAAAGAGGGAACTTTTCGACCCATTTTAGACCTAAAGTGTCTCAACAAGTTTCTCAGGGTACCGTCCTTCAAAATGGAAACCATTCCTTCCATTCCTCCTTTGGTCCAAGAGGGTCAGTTCATGACGACCATAGACCTGAAGGATGCGTATCTTCATGTTCCCATCCACAGGGATTATCACCAGTTCCTGAGATTTGCTTTTCTAGACAAGCACTTTCAGTTTGTTGCTCTTCCGTTTGGCCTTGCCTACTCCCAGAATTTTCTCAAAGGTTCTAGGGGCTCTCTTGGCAGTTGTCAGGTCTCAGGGAATTGCGGTGGCGCCTTACCTGGTCAACATATTGGTTCAGGCGCCATCTTTTTAACAAGCAAACTCTCATACAGAGATCTTGTTGTCTTTTCTACATTCCCACGGATGGAAACTGAATCTGGAGAAGAGTCTCCTTGTTTCAGCCACAACGGTGTGTTTCTTAGGGACCATGATAGATTCCCTATCTTTGAAGATTTTTCTGACTGAGGTCAGAAAATCCAAACTTCTCTCTTCTTGCCTCTCGCTACAGTCTACTGTTCGGTCATCAGTGGCTCAATGCATGGAGGTAGTTGGTCTGTTGGTCGCTTCCATGGACATCATTCCCTTTGCTCGATTCCATTTAAGAGCTCTGCAGTTATGCATGCTCAGATAATGGAACGGAGACCATTCAGATCTATTTTAGAGAATAGATCTGGACCAGTTGACAAGAGACTCTATCTCGTGGTAGATTTCTCAGGATCATCTGTCTCAGGGCAAATGTTTCTGGAAACCCTCCTCTGTGATTGTGACCACGGACGCCAGCCTGCTAGGCTGGGGAGCAGTCTGGGACTTGTTAAAGGCTCAGGGTCTATGGACTCAAGAGGAGTCTTCTCTCGTCCATAAGCATCTTGGATTTGAGAGTGATCTTCAATGCTCTGATGGCTTGGCCTCAATTGTCCTTAGCCCGGTTTATCAGGTTTCAGTCGGACAACATCATCTCAGTTGCTTTCATCAACCACCAGGGAGGAACTCAGAGTTCCTTGGCCATAAAAGAGGTGGCTCAAATTATTCAGTGGGTGGTAGCTCACAATTGTCTTCTATCTGCCATCCACATTCCAGGAGTGGACAACTGGGAGGCGGATTTTCTGAGCAGACAGAGTGGGAGTGGGCTCTCCATCTGAAGATGTTCTCCAGGTTAACCCTCAAGTGGGGGGGGGGTGCCGGAGTTGGATCTGATGGCTTCTCATCAGAACGCTAAGCTTCCAAGGTACGGTTCAAGGTCAAGAGATCGTCAGGCCACCCTGATAGATGCTCTGGCGGTTCCTTGGGATTTCGGTCTAGCTTACCGGTTTCCTCCGTTTGCGCTCCTTCCACGAGTCATTGCTCGTATCAAGCAGGAGAGAGCGTCTGTAATTCTAATAGCTCCTACATGGCATTGCAGTATCTGGTTTGCAGACCTAGTGAAGATGTCATCTCTTCCTCCTTGGAGGTTACCTCTGAGGAAAGACCTTCTAACTTAGGGTCCTTTCCTCCATTCAAATCTTTCTCTGAAGCTAACTGCATGGAGATTAAACGCTTAGTTCTGGCTAAGCATGAGTTTTCTGAGTCAGTCATTGATACCATGCTTCAGGCTTGCAAGCCTGTTACTCGTAAAATTTACCATAAGGTATAGCGTAAATACCTTTTATTGGTGTGAATTAAAGGGCTACTCTTGGAGTAGGGTCAGATTACTAGAATTTTGTCTTTTCTCCAGGATGGTCTGGAGAAAGTGTTGTCAGTCAGTTCTCTGAAAGGTCAGATTTCGGCATTATCTATTATTTTACAAATGCATCTGGCAGATGTGCCAGATGTTCAATCTTTTTGTCAGGCCCTGGTCAGAATTAGGCCTGTGTTTAAACCTGTTGCTCCTCCTTGGAGCCTTAACCTCGTTCTTAGAGTTTTGCAGCAGGCTCCGTTTGAGCCAATGCATTCCATAGATATAAAGCTGTTATCTTGGAAGGTTTTGTTTTTTATCGCTATTTCTTCTCCTCAGAGAGTTTCTGAACTCTTGGCTTTGCAGTGGGATTTGCCTTACCTTATTTTGCATGCGGATAAGGCGGTCCTTCGTACTAAATTTGGATTTCTCCCTAAGGTGGTTTTGGATAGAAATATTAATCAGGAAATTTTTGTTCCTTCTCTCTGTCCTAATCCTTCTTCTCATAAGGAACGTCTGTTGCATAACTTGGATGTTGTGTGTGCTCTCAAATTTTACCTACAGGCTACTAAGGATTTTCACCAGTCTTATGCCCTGTTTGTTTGTTTCTCTGGAAAGCTTAAGGGTCAGAAGACTACTTCTCTTTCCCTTTGGTTGAGAAGTATGATTCATTTTGCTTATGAGACTGCTGGACAACAGCCTCCTGAGAGAATTACAGCTCATTCCACTAGGGCTGTCTCCTCTTCTTGGGCTTTCAGAAATGAAGCTTCTGTGGAACAGATTTGCAAGGCGGCAAAATGGTCCTCTCTGCATACTTTTTCCAAATTTTACAAATGTGATACTTTTGCCTCGGCTGAGGCCTCTTTTGGGAGAAAGGTTCTTCAAGTGGTGGTGCCTTCTGTTTAGGTCTACCTGTCTTGTTCCTCCTCCCTGTTCATTCCGTGTCCTCTAGCTTGGGTATTGATTCCCACTAGTAATTGGAATGACGTCATGGACTCTCCATGTCTTAGGAAAGAAAATAAAATTTATGCTTACCTGACAAATTTCTTTCTTTCCGGACATGGAGAGTCCACGACCCCACCCTTCAGATTAGACAGTAATTTTTTACTAAACCTCAGGCACCTCTACACCTTTGTGTTATCTTCTTTTTTCATTTCCCTTCGGTTGAATGACTGGGGGTTATGGGTAAGGGAGGTGACACTTAACAGCTTTGCTCGGGTGCTTCCTCCTGCTTGCCAGGATGAATATCCCACTAGTAATTGGAATGATGTTGTGGACTCTCCATGTCCGGAAAGAAAGAGATTTATCAGGTAAGCATAAATTTTATTTTTACATGTTTTCATCTACTTAACTGCAAAGGGCTCCAATGCACTTGTATATATATATATGTACATATGTATTTATGTGTATATATGTCTGTAAATACATATATACACATATAAATACATATGAAAACACATATAAATATATATACTGTATATATTTATATAAGCACATAAATATACATATTTAGACATGTATGTATCTCAATGTTAAAGCCCTCTGTCTGCCTTTTTTTCTAACGCCTCATATGTTTGAGCCCTTATAACTTTCTTAAATAATTTGTATTAGATAGTGTGATTATTAGTATAACTTTACTTTGTAATGTATTTTTGATGTGTTTTGTTTCACAAAACAGTTAAGCAAAGCTCTGAGGACACCGTAATTATTCTAGCGTAAATCACGTAAAGCGATCGCGTTTATTTTAAACTTGTAATACCAGCTGTAGACCCGACAAGTGCAAACACCTATGATAAATCCCTTATTGTTTGTTCATAGCTTTTAGTGCTCCACACATAATCTTGCTCAAACTGGTTTATCACAATCCTTTAGAAACATTTATCTGAATAATCCACAAGCATCATTAGATAAACTTTTCTTAAGGTTTGTGATAGACCCCATGGTAAACTAGATACTCTAATTTAGCATCAGAACATCCCTATGTCTATGTATTTAATCCTTTTGAGGGGCTAAACACAGTGAAAAGGGAAGATTACAAATCAACATTTGATTTTTACCCATTTATGTCCCTGTAAGTCAGTTGGATAAAACCCTTTACTGCTTGTAGGGAATTTAAAATTCCAGTATATTTTTTGTCTCTTTAAAACAGTATTTAAGCTCTGTTGATACAAAACAATAAAAACACATGAAATTAATAATTTTTTCTCTGTCTCCAGCTATTTAAAGGGAAAGTAAATCCTAGCATTTTACAAATGCTAGGATTTACTATTGAAACAAATAAAGGGGACTTTCATTCATGAAGAATAAGATACTTCATGTAGAACGCTCCTTTATTTGATCCAATCGATCGCCGTGTTTACCTTGTACAGCAGCCCACAGCAAAAAAAAATTTGGACGCTCCCATGGGCGCCAAGCCGGATTTACCGCACGGCTATTGGCTAAGAGGTGAAAACGTCACCTCTTAGCCAAATGTTATACTTCATGAATGAAAGTTCCCTTTATTTGTTTTAATAGTAAATCCTAGAGTTTGTAAAATGCTAGGATTTACTTTCACTTTAAGAAACATTGCAAGTGGTCTGGTCACATCACAAGGAAGGTAGATTAAAGGGACACTGAACCCATTTTTTTTTTTCTTTCATGATTCAGATAGAGCATGACATTTTAAGCAACTTTCTAATTTACTCCTATTATCAATTTTTCTTTGTTCTCTTGCTATCTTTATTTTAAAAGCTGGAATGTAAATCTTAGCAGCCAGCCCATTTTAGGTTCAGCACCATGGATAGCGCTTGCTTATTTGATGCTTTCATTTACCCTCCAATAAGCAAGCATAACCCAGGTTCTCAACCAAAAATGGGCCGGCTTCTATGCATCATATTCCTGCTTTTTAAATAAAGATAGCAAGAGAACGAAGAACATTTTATAATAGGAGTAAATTAGAAAGTTGCTTAAAATTGCATGCTCTATCTGAATCATGAAAGAACAATTTTGGGTTTAGTGTCCCTTTAATTACTACAATCTGTAACATAAGCATGTACAAAAGGGAAGTACTTTGTAAATTTATTGTTGCTTAAAGTGAATGTAAAGTTTAAAGGGACAGGAAACCCCAACATTTTTATTTCATAATTTGAATAGAACACACAATTTAAAAAAAAACTTTCCAATTTACTTATATTATCAAATGTGCTTCATTATCTTGTTATCCTTTGCTGGAGGAACAGTATTGAGGTACTGGCAGCTAGCTGAACACATCTAGATAACCATCACAAGAGACAAATGAGTGCAGGCACCAATCAGCAGCTAGCTCCCACTAGTGTAGGATATGTGCTTATTCTTTTTCAATAAAGGATTCCAAGAGAATGAAGCACATTTGAAAATAGACGTGAATTTAAAATTGTCTTAAAATTACATGCTCTATCTGAATCATGCAAGTTTAATTTTTACTTTCCTAAACCTTTAATGAATAAGCGGCACTTTCATTCCGTAAACTTTACAAACACGCTTAATTTTTAAAAATACCTTTCTTTATGTAGTTAGCACAGTGATGACGAATCCGGCTTCTTCCAATCATTGTGTGTCCCATTTGGCGTCCAGCTCATGGGGTCACACAACGATAGGGGGAAGCCGGATTCGCCATCACTGGGCTAACTACAGCAGTTTTCAAGATTTGTTTTAGATACTGGGCACTTATTCATTAAACTTTACAATGTTGTGCCATACAACAAATCTGTTGCCAATTTTAACATTTTCTGCTAACAAAATGTATTTTTAGTAAATAAGTATATCTACTGATACGTTATTAAAATTAGTATTATTTTGCTTATAAGTGTGATACCCCATCAAAAATGCCATCTATATTACGCACCACACACTTTTTTCTCATGCATAAGCAATTGTTTAGATTTTTGTTGGCAAAAATGTATATTAATTTATTGTGCTGATCTTGCACCACAAATCCTATGTTATCTAACGGATCTATTGCTTTAAAGATACACAGATTGATGGATTAGACCATAATTATTGTGAAAGAGGTACCTGTTACATCAGTTTTTTCTTTTATCAAAAATGGATTAGATTTTAAAATTATATTCTAAATTTAGCATTAACTAAATTGATCTCAATGATCAATGTATTTATTTTGTATTCTGGGCTCCAGCCATGTGATCAGGGTGTATAACGTATAAGGAATTACCTAGAAACGTTCACTGTAGACAGAGAAACGCTGGGAAATTTTTATATATTTTACATCTGTTGTCATGTGATGACTGGTTGAATTTGCCAAAACACGAACATGAAGACTTTGGGGCCGATTTATCAAGCTCCGTATGTTTCCCTGTTTCCGCGCGATCCTTCAGGCTTGCCGGAAACAGCCGTTATGAAGCTCGATAACTTGTCCGCCTGCTCTGAGGCTGCGGACAGAAATCAACCAGATCGAATATGATCTGCTGGTGCAATGATAAATGCCGAAAGAGTATGCTGTCGGCATTTATCGATGTGCAGCGGACATGATACGCTGCATTGTATTATGTCCGCTCGCACTATGATAAATATACCCCCTTGTGTTGTCAATTAATGATAAAGATTATTATAGTTATTATTCTATTAAAAAACAATAGCTTTGTTTTGAACCTTTTAAAATTACACACTGAAACAGTAGAATGTTAGTTTTCTCTTTGATAAAATTGGAGTCTTTTTTTTTTTCTTTAAGATTTAATACCTGTCCTAATGCAGTCAGCGACTTGTTGATTGCAGCAGCCTCCACCAACCTCTGCCCTGTCGCTTCAGTCTTAGAAATTCGTTCAGATCCAGCTAAGTCGCATAAGGTGAGCGTAGACGCAGATATCACTCCAGAGATGCTATCGACACCATTAACTCGCAAGATCACCATGAGATGAGAACGTGAACTTAGAGAGCACAAAATAAAAATGCAGTGCCATGTAAAGGAAAAAGATCTACATTAATTATCATGAAAAATAGTATTAATGATTCCTTTAACACTAGGGATTTGTATTTGGATCCTTCGCTAGGATCCGAAGACGGAAGAAGGTGGCCACTTGTGGCATTCAGCTCTTTTTGCAGCGGGATTTCTTCTTCTGAAAGTGCAACACACTAAGATCTGGATTTGCACAGCCGAATGCCGAGTGGCCACCTTCCTTCGCATTAGTATCCTAACAAAGGATCCAAATACATATCCCTATTTAACACCAAAGTAACTGAAACATCTAATTGAAGGGACATGAAGCCCAAACATTTTCTTTCATGATTTAGGTAGACATTCAATTTTAAACAACTTACCAGTTTACTTCTATTATCAAATGTCCTTCATTCTCTTGTTATCATTTGTTGAATGAGCAGCATTGCACTACTGGTTTCTAACTGAACACATGGGTGAGCCAATGACGGTTTATATATGCAGCCACCAATCAGCAGCTAGAACCTAGGTTCTTTGTTGCTCCTGAACTTTCCTAGATAAACCTTTTAACAAAGGATAACAAGAGAAGGAAGCCAATTAAATAGTAGAAGTAACTTTGAAAGTTGTTTAAAATTGTATGCTCTTTCTAAATCATGAATGTCTAATTATGACTTTTCTGTCCCTTTGAGTGGTATCAGTATGAATCTTCCAACCAAATCATTTGGTAATCATTTGTTGTGTGTGCTATGCTTTTTAAGTTCAGCTTTTTCCTATCAATTTACTATAAAGGGACTTAAAGCATTTTTTTTAAAAAAACAGGTGTCGTGGACTCAATGCAACAGTATTTCAGTAGTGTGTCCCACAAAATTTAAAAAGAAATATTGGACACTTTTAAATATTGGACACATTTTTTAAAGGGACAGTCTACTTGAAAATTGATATTGTTTAAAAATATGGATAATCCCTTTATTGCCCATTCCCCAGTTTTTTATAACCCCTTTACTACCGGGAATTTCAGAGAAGAACTTGGTCAAAATACCTGAGAATTTTTAGCATTTTTGCTGCCACTCCATTTAAACAGAAATAAAGCAGTGTTTTTTTTTTTTCATTTTCCTGTCAAACTACTGTATATATATTTTTTAAGTAGACAACCCAAGGTATTGATCTATATTTCATGCCACCATTTCACTGCCAAATGTGATTATATAAAAAATGAACATTTTCACAAATTTTGGGTTTCCCACTTAAATTATTTACATACTGCTTGTGCAATTATAGCACAAATGGTTGTAAAAGCTTCTCTGGGATCCTATTTCTTCAGAAATAGTAGACATACATGGCTCTGCCATTGGTTTTTGTTAATTAGAATGCTGCTAATTGCAGCTGCACAACACACTTCTATTATTCTCGGCAGTTAATGGGTTGATCAGGTAGCTTGTAAGGTTAATTGTAGCAGTCGTGTAAAGATTACTCTCACACCTGACACCTCCCAACCCCTGATTCCTACCTGATCCCTCCTAAACAGCTATCTTCCCTCACTCACCCCCCACTGGTCACCACCATCTTAAGTATTCTCCCCTTATTTTATTTTCTGCAGTGTAGGGCCATCCCACTCCCTCCACTGCTGGGCCACCCACCCATCTCCCGGTTTGTCTAGCACACCTCCTGCCGGCACCAGAAGATGATCATTACAGACGTCTGTAACAATCAGTCATCTACCTTCATATGGAACTGGAGCACCGATCATGCTTTGGTTCCATATGCAAGCAGATCCCTGGAGTTTAGGAACTCCTGCTCTCGGCTGTAACTTAACAGCTGAGACTGCTGGAGCTTCTTGCAGCTCTGACGTACATATCAAAGTACCGCATGACCTATATATACCTCATTTTGGGAATAAGGGGTTAATATACTTTTTAACTCTATGATTACCTTTATCTAAGCCACTGCAGTCTGCCCTTTATCTCAGTGCTTTTTATACGCATGTATTTTTAGCCAGTCAGTGCTGGTTCTTGTATAACCACTACCATTTTCCACGGGAGCGAGCACAATGTTATCTATATAGCACACATGAAATAGTACTTTCTGGCTGTCTGGATTTAAAAAGAGGGGCGGCCTGCAGGGGCTAACAAACAGGCAAACGCAGAGTTTATGAAGTATATTAATTTAACAATCTGTGGAATGGGTAGTAAAGACTTTCTCTATCTTCTTAAACAATAAAAAAAAATCAAGTAGACTGTCCCTTTAAGTCGCCTTAGTGGCAGCTAGCCTTAAAGTCCTCCTGTGCCTCTATGCAATAGAAATATCGCCAAGAAAGAAATGACACTACACATGTACCACTCTAGGTCAGTGTTTTTCAACTCCAGTCCTCAGGACACACTAACTGGCCAGTTTTTTTTATGAAACGAGCAGAAGTGAAATAATCAGCTGATGGGTGACATCAAGTTAGTAACCATGGTTACTGCTCCACTGATAGCTCAGATAACACGAAAATCTGGCCTGTTAGAGTACCCTGACGAAAAACATTGCTCTAGGTGTTATAAATGTGAAATATTCAGTGACTTATATGTGACCATCAGTCATGGAAAGTGTTAAAACACTGCTCAGTGTGTGTTACATAGAGTCACTTAGGTACATTTTTTTTTACTCTCAACCATATGTAAACACACACATACATACAGAAATATGCATCTTTCATTGCAAAGCTATGTGACTTTAAAAATTGAAAACTTATCATAGCTGCACTACCATATTACCTAGGGGTAGATGCTCAGATAAGCTATCGGGTGTCAGGGATAATCCTCCAACAGGATAAAAACACACAGTTTTATTAAAGAGGATAGGAAAACATAGAAAAAGAAATACAATAAAATAAATGTAAATAGAAATAGAACCAAGAAATAAGATGACTTTAATGTTTTTTAGTATTCAGTTACAAGTTATTTACCGACCAAACATACCTTTCTATGTTCATCTTAGTAGAAGCTACTGTCCTATTCTTTTCACCAAATGCCATTGCATGTTTTATATCTTCTTCTGTCACAACTTCTGTCTCTGTTAACCCAGGTACTGTCACAGATTTTCCTTGTGATCTGATTTCCAACTGGCTGTTCCCGTTTTGTGAAAGAAGATCACGTAGGGTTTCATTGTATATCTCTAACATTGAAATCTAATTGAATAAAAAAAAATACATATTTCATATGTGTGGCAATTGCTTTTGAGTAAGAGAAAACAAATTAAGCCAGTTCTTAATATACACTAAACCAGAAGTCTCAGTTTGTTAAAGCAGCTTATAATCTAGTAGAATTGCATAATAAACAAGTGCATAATAAAAGGACAATGTAAAATCACTTGGTCTGAATTTCAAATGAGTAGTAGATTTTTTTCTGACAAATTTCCAAGTTAGTTCCACTTTCCTTCCCCTGTTTCATGTGACAGCCATCAGCCAATCACAAAAAAACATGCATATATATTGTAAATGCTTTCATATGTTCAGGAGGAACTGGTGCCCCAGAAAGTGTGCATATAAAAAGATTCTGTACATTTTGATAATAGAAGTAAATTGGAAAGTTGTTTAAAATTGTGTGCTCTATCTGAATCATTAAAGTATAATTTTGACTACAATTTTAATTGTGTTCCTTTAAAGGATAATATAGTAAATCAAATACATTACCTTTGTGGTATATTTGACTCTTTTCCTTTCTTGACATATACGTAGGAGCTCCTTGATGGATCTGGCGTTATTGCAAATAAAATGGATAGCAATTGTGAATTGTTCATTTATTGGTTATTAAAATTTTCTTAGGGTAACGTTTATTTTTTTTAAAAAATGCTGCAAATATATGAAATATATGAAACCCAATAGTCATTTGGATTTCATTCACTGACGGTTATTTAAACAGGAATGTTTTCTCATTTCAGAATCATAGTGTAGTGCAATGATAATAACTTTCATATATTTTTACAGTATTGTTTATTGTAATATAATTTATATTAATCTAAGAATTTACTTTTAAAATTTTACGACAATTTTCCTAAAGGAAAAGTTAAAAAAATTCACATGCATGTGCATTCTCCAGACTACTATCCGGTATGACCTCCTGATTTGGTTATAAACAAACCTCATAAACCTCTATCCAAACAGAATCACATTCTCTTCCAAATAATGTTAAATAGTGCCAGAGTCCTTATTGCCAAAAACTGGAAAAGTAAAGATATCCCCTCCCCAACAATGTGGAGACACAAGGTCTTGGAATTATTAGAATTGGAAGAGTATAGCAACTACAAAAAGGGAAATAGAGATATTTTTATTGAAGCTCAAGTCCTATGAGAACAATACCTTAAAACCTGCCCCACTAAAACACCCAGTGAATCCACAAAAGAGTCTCATCCATAGACTTGTGTAATACATTATTGTGGAAAGGATCGGATAACCGGGGGGGGGGGGGGGGGGGTTAGGCAGCCAGGCCTAATTTCCCCATTACTCAAACAGCCACCACTCTTATATGATAATTTGCCCCACAACAGAGAAAATCTCACGAGATTACTTGAATATCACAGGACCCCACAAGTACAAATTCAAATGAATTTCAACAAAGTTTGTTACTAAAAATGTAAAATCTAAAGAAGCAGTATAAGGTCACTTGAAAAGTACATTTATAACATTGTAACGAAAATTTTGACTGTTCAATAAAGACGGATTCTTTTAATAAAAAATAAAAAAAGTGCCAGATTGTTGTTGTATAGGCACCCTACAACCCAATTGCATCCATTAATCTCCCTTTTAAATTGTAGCTCTCCAGCCCAGCAGCTGCAGCCCACCGGGAAATTTACCGGTAGGCCAATCCGGCCTTCAAAGTGGTTTGTGAGATATTTAAAAAGGTATAGTCCAGTTTTTGTACAATATGATATACGCTAAAGCGCTCCATATTATTATAGTCCTTCAGTTATTTCTTAACCCAAGATGCTTGAGTAGCCCTATAGGTCTAATACTTGATATGTCTCCCCTATTGCTCCCTTTTTAAAGTATATGCTAATGTTATTGGTCCAAGAGAGGCCATTGTTTCCAATATGCAGATTTTCTCTTTTTTTTAAGATTTGACATTTGATTATAGGGGTTAACTATATGTATGTTTAAAATAAAAAAAAAAAAAAATGAGGTTTATCATTAGAGATCCAAAAGTGGTCTCCAGTGTTGGCAACAACCTCCTATAGCTGATTCGTTTATTTGGGGAGGTCTAAAAGTGGCCTCATATAGCATTTGGGAGGTATATAGAACATTAGGCAATCATTTGACATAATAGATGTTTACTTTGCAGGAATATATTTTGAAAATGTAAACTGATATACCATATTCTGTCTGTATTTTCATATTTTTATTATGCTACACTCTTAAATGTATGCCTTATTTCAAACCTCAAATAAAAAATTATAAAAAAAAAGGTACATTCCAGTTAATTGCAAGAGACATACAAAAAGCCTACGATTTTTTTTCTTGTAATTGTTTGCCTCTTTACTCAATTAGTGTGTAAGAAAACCTGATGTTCTGGTTATATTGCATGTATAATTCAAGAGGCTGAACTAGTTCACATGGCCTTGCATCTAACGGAATTAAAATAATACCAAAAAACACCCAAGATTAATTTATTCACACAGCAAATTAAAAAAGAATTGGTATTGGGGATAAAAATGACCAAAATTAGTTTTCTTGATGTAAGACATATTAAATTAGAATATTGCAAAACAGTGGAAAATGTGTTATTTGATGGATTAAAAAAAACAACCACAAATGGGGTTTACTCATGGATTAGAAAGGGTTTGAATGTGAAACCAGGAAAACAAGCAGTTTGTGTTACAATGTGTAAAAGCTCCCCTAATCTTCTGTTTACACGGCTTTCCTTTAAAATTAAACTTTAATGTATCAGAGAGCACATGAAATTCTGAACAACTTTCTAATGTACTTCCATTACCAAACTTTATGTGTTCTCTTGGTGTCCTTTGTATTCTTTGGTATCTGTTTAATTTTGACTTTACTGTCCCTTTACATACTGTACAGTTATATAAAACACTGTGCTGCTCTCATTACTTTGTGCTCTGTTTGCAATACTTTTTATACATTTGGGAAATAAAATAGAAGATGCAGCTAACACAGATATCCCCACCTGCTCCTATATAATTTTGCAGGCTCCTAATAATTACTGGCTGGAGTAAGCTCTCAATTTGCCTAACAAGCCTCAACCTGTGTTGGTTAGATGAAGATTAGATTATTTAAGATAATATACCACAAAATAAAGCTATACGCTATGGCTATTTGCCTCATGCAAATTAATACATTCATTTTTTGTCTTTCAAACTGATTTTTTTTCAATAATAATCAGCTAGATTACAAGTTTTCAGCGCTATAGGGAAATTAACGACCGCCACAAAAGTGGCGTTATTTCACCTCCCTATAGCGCTGCTATTACAGGTTTACAAAAAGCAGGCTTGTGCGGGCGATATGGTGGCGTTGAGCTCCATACTGCACCGAAATACAAGCGCTGCTTTGACGTGCTTGTGCACGATTTCCCCATAGACATCAATGGGGAGAGTCGGCAAAAAAGAAGCCTAACACCTACGATTGCAGAAACAAAAGCTCTGTAACGCAGGGAAAGAAAAAGTTATGTTTAAACCTTACACCCTAACATAAGAACCACGTCTAAACACCCCTAATCTGCCGCCCTCGACATCGCCGCAACCTACATAATGTATTAATCCCTAATCTGCCACTCTTAACATCGTCGCCACCTAAATAAAACTATTAACCCCTAATCTGCCGCCCTTAACATCGCCGCCACCTACATTACAGTTATTAACCCCTAATCTGTCGCCGCCAATATACTAAAGTTATTAACCCCTAAACCTCTGGTCTCCAACATCACTAACACTAAATAAATATATTAACCCCTAAACATAACCCTAAGCATAACCCTAACCCTAACGTAAGCCGAAGTCTAACCCTAACCCTAGCACCCCCTAACTTAAATATAAATAAAATAAAGCTAAATAAACCTTACAATTATTACCTAAATAATTCCTATTTAGGCTTTTTTCACTTTTAATTCCTATTGGCTAATAGAAATCTTTCAGCCAATAGGAATGTAAGGGACGCCATCTTGGATGATGTCACTTAAAGGGAAACTTCATTCTACAGCGACCATCGTAAGAAGAGGATGCTCCGGGCCAAATCTCTTAAAGATGGACCCGCTTCGCGCCGGCTGGATGAAGATGGAAGAGGCCGCCCGGATGAAGACTTCTTGCCGCCTGGATGATGACTTTGCCGGCTGGATGAGGATGGATGTCCGGACTGTGAAAACTGTAAGTGGATCGTCGGGGGTTAGTGTTAGGTTTTTTAAGGGTTTTTTTGGTGGGGGTTTTTTTTTAGCTTAGGGTTTGGGCAATGTAAAAGAGCTAAATGCCCTTTTAAAGGCAATGCCCATCCAAATGCCCTTTTTAGGGCAATGGTTAGCTTAGGTTTATTTAGATAGGCTTTTATTTGGGGGGAGGGGGGTTGGTTGGTTGGTTGGGTGGTGGGTTTTACTGTTGGGGGGTGTTTGTATTTTTTTTTTACAGGTACAAGAGCTGATTTCTTTGAGGCAATGCCCCACAAAAGGCTCTTTTTAGGGCCATTGGCAGTTTAGTGTAGGCTAGGAGCGGCAGATTAGGGGTTAATAAACTTATTATAGTGTTTGCGATGCGGGAGGGTCTCGGTTTAGGGGTTAATAGGTAGTTTATGGGTGTTAGTGTACTTTTTAACACTTTAGTTACGAGTTTTATGGTACAGCTTTGTAACGTAAAACTCATAACTACTGACTTTAGATGGCGGTACAGATCTTGTCGGTTATAGGGTGTACCGCTCACTTTTTGGCCTCCCAGGCAAACTCGTAATACCGGCGCTATGGAAGTTCCATTGAAAAAGGACTTTTTTAAAAGTGCGGTACTGACCTTGTGTGATGGCCAAAAACACAATTTATGCTTACCTGATAAATTTATTTCTCTTGTGGTGTATCCAGTCCACGGATCATCCATTACTTGTGGGATATTCTCATTCCCAACAGGAAGTTGCAAGAGGACACCCACAGCAGAGCTGTAATATAGCTCCTCCCCTAACTGTCATAGCCAGTCATTCGACCGAAAACAAGCCGAGAAAGGAGGAACCATAGGGTGTAGTGGTTACTGTAGTTTAAATTTAAAAATTACCTGCCTTAAAATGACAGGGCGGGCCGTGGACTGGATACACCACAAGAGAAATAAATTTATCAGGTAAGCATAAATTGTGTTTTCTCTTGTAAGGTGTATCCAGTCCACGGATCTTCCATTACTTGTGGGATACCAATACCAAATCTAAAGTACACGGATGAAGGGAGGGACAAGGCAGGAATTTAAATGGAAGGAACCACTGCCTGTAAAACCTTTCTCCCAAATATAGCCTCCGAAGAAGCAAAAGTATCAAATTTGTAAAATTTTGAAAAAGTATGAAGCGAAGACCAAGTCGCCGCCTTGCAAATCTGTTCAACAGAAGCCTCATTTTTAAAGGCCCAAGTGGAAGCCACAGCTCTAGTGGAATGAGCTGTAATCCTTTCAGGAGGCTGCTGTCCAGCAGTCTCATAGGCTAAGCGGATTAAGCTTCTTAGCCAAAAAGAAAAAGAGGTTGCCAAAGCCTTTTGACCTCTCCTCTGTCCAGAGTAGACAACAAACAAAGCAGATGTTTGACGAAAATCTTTAGTAGCACAGACCACGTCCAGATTGTGTAACACAAGGATGGAACCACAATCTCTTGATTGATATTCTTGTTAGATACCACCTAAGGTAAGAACCCAGGTTTGGTACGCAGGACTACCTTATCCGTATGAAAAATCAGATAAGGAGAATCACATTGTAAGGCAGATAGCTCAGAGACTCTATGAGCCGAGGAAATAGCTACCAAAAAAAAAAAGAACTTTCCAAGATTCCAAGATAAAAGTTTGATATCTATGGAATGAAGAGGTTCAAACGGAACTCCTTGAAGAACCTTAAGAACCAAGTTTAAGCTCCATGGTGGAGCAACAGGTTTAAACACAGGCTTGATTCAAACTAAAGCCTGACAAAATGCCTGAACGTCTGGAACATCTGCCAGACGCTATTGCAAAAGAATAGAGAGAGCAAAAATCTGTCCCTTTAAGAAACTAGCTGACAATCCTTTTTCCAAACCTTCTTGGAGAAAAGATAAAATCCTAGGGCCTAGATTTAGAGTTCGGCGGTAAAAGGGCTGTTAACGCTCCGCGGGTTTTTTTCTGGCCGCACCATAAATTTAACTCTGGTATCGAGAGTTCAAACAAATGCTGCGTTAGGCTCCAAAAAAGGAGCGTAGAGCATTTTTACCGCAAATGCAACTCTCGATACCAGAGTTGCTTACGGACGCGGCCGGCATCAAAAACGTGCTCGTGCACGATTCTCCCATAGGAAACAATGGGGCTGTTTGAGCTGAAAAAAAACCTAACACCTGCAAAAAAGCAGCGTTCAGCTCCTAACGCAGCCCCATTGTTTCCTATGGGGAAACACCTCCTAAGTCTGCACCTAACACCCTAACATGTACCCCGAGTCTAAACACCCCTAACCTTACACTTATTAACCCCTAATCTGCCGCCCCCGCTATCGCTGACCCCTGCATTACACTTTTAACCCCTAATCTGCCGCTCCGTAAACCGCCGCCACCTACGTTATCCCTATGTACCCCTAATCTGCTGCCCTAACATCGCCGACCCCTATGTTATATTTATTAACCCCTAATCTGCCCCCCACAACGTCGCCGACACCTACCTACAATTATTAACCCCTAATCTGCCGAGCGGACCTGAGCGCTACTATAATAAAGTTATTAACCCCTAATCCGCCTCACTAACCCTATCATAAATAGTATTAACCCCTAATCTGCCCTCCCTAACATCGCCGACACCTACCTTCAATTATTAACCCCTAATCTGCCGACCGGAGCTCACCGCTATTCTAATAAATGTATTAACCCCTAAAGCTAAGTCTAACCCTAACACTAACACCCCCCTAAGTTAAATATAATTTTTATCTAACGAAATAAATTAACTCTTATTAAATAAATAATTCCTATTTAAAGCTAAATACTTACCTGTAAAATACATCCTAATATAGCTACAATATAAATTATAATTATATTATAGCTATTTTAGGATTAATATTTATTTTACAGGCAACTTTGTAATTATTTTAACCATGTACAATAGCTATTAAATAGTTAAGAACTATTTAATAGTTACCTAGTTAAAATAATTACAAATTTACCTGTAAAATAAATCCTAACCTAAGATATAATTAAACCTAACACTACCCTATCAATAAAATAATTAAATAAACTACCTACAATTACCTACAATTAACCTAACACTACACTATCAATAAATTAATTAAACACAATTGCTACAAATAAATAAAATTAAATAAACTATCTAAAGTACAAAAAATAAAAAAGAACTAAGTTACAGAAAATAATAAAATATTTACAAACATAAGAAAAATATTACAACAATTTTAAACTAATTACACCTACTCTAAGCCCCCTAATAAAATAACAAAGCCCCCCAAAATAAAAAATTCCCTACCCTATTCTAAAATACAAATATTACAAGCTCTTTTACCTTACCAGCCCTGAACAGGGCCCTTTGCGGGGCATGCCCCAAGAATTTCAGCTCTTTTGCCTGTAAAAAAAAACATACAATACCCCCCCCCCCAACATTACAACCCACCACCCACATACCCCTAATCTAACCCAAACCCCCCTTAAATAAACCTAACACTACCCCCCTGATGATCTTCCTACCTTGTCTTCACCATGCCAGGTTCACCGATCCGTCCTGGCTCCAAGATCTTCATCCAACCCAAGCGGGGGCTAGACATCCACTGAAGAAGTCCAGAAGAGGGTCCAAAGTCTTCCTCCTATCCGGCAAGAAGAGGACATCCGGACCGGCAAACATCTTCTCCAAGCGGCATCTTCTATCTTCTTCCATCCGATGACGACCGGCTCCATCTTGAAGACCTCCAGCGCGGATCCATCCTCTTCTTCCGACGACTAGACGACGAATGACGGTTCCTTTAAGGGACGTCATCCAAGATGGCGTCCCTCGAATTCCGATTGGCTGATAGGATTCTATCAGCCAATCGGAATTAAGGTAGGAATTTTCTGATTGGCTGATGGAATCAGCCAATCAGAATATAGTTCAATCCGATTGGCTGATCCAATCAGCCAATCAGATTGAGCTCGCATTCTATTGGCTGATCGGAACAGCCAATAGAATGCGAGCTCAATCTGATTGGCTGATTGGATCAGCCAATCGGATTGAACTATATTCTGATTGGCTGATTCCATCAGCCAATCAGAAAATTCCTACCTTAATTCCGATTGGCTGATAGAATCCTATCAGCCAATCGGAATTCGAGGGACGCCATCTTGGATGACGTCCCTTAAAGGAACCGTCATTCGTCGTCTAGTCGTCGGAAGAAGAGGATGGATCCGCGCTGGAGGTCTTCAAGATGGAGCCGGTCGTCATCGGATGGAAGAAGATAGAAGATGCCGCTTGGAGAAGATGTTTGCCGGTCCGGATGTCCTCTTCTTGCCGGATAGGAGGAAGACTTTGGACCCTCTTCTGGACTTCTTCAGTGGATGTCTAGCCCCCGCTTGGGTTGGATGAAGATCTTGGAGCCAGGACGGATCGGTGAACCTGGCATGGTGAAGACAAGGTAGGAAGATCATCAGGGGGGTAGTGTTAGGTTTATTTAAGGGGGGTTTGGGTTAGATTAGGGGTATGTGGGTGGTGGGTTGTAATGTTGGGGGGGGGGTATTGTATGTTTTTTTTTACAGGCAAAAGAGCTGAAATTCTTGGGGCATGCCCCGCAAAGGGCCCTGTTCAGGGCTGGTAAGGTAAAAGAGCTTGTAATATTTGTATTTTAGAATAGGGTAGGGAATTTTTTATTTTGGGGGGCTTTGTTATTTTATTAGGGGGCTTAGAGTAGGTGTAATTAGTTTAAAATTGTTGTAATATTTTTCTTATGTTTGTAAATATTTTATTATTTTCTGTAACTTAGTTCTTTTTTATTTTTTGTACTTTAGATAGTTTATTTAATTTTATTTATTTGTAGCAATTGTGTTTAATTAATTTATTGATAGTGTAGTGTTAGGTTAATTGTAGGTAATTGTAGGTAGTTTATTTAATTATTTTATTGATAGGGTAGTGTTAGGTTTAATTATATCTTAGGTTAGGATTTATTTTACAGGTAAATTTGTAATTATTTTAACTAGGTAACTATTAAATAGTTCTTAACTATTTAATAGCTATTGTACATGGTTAAAATAATTACAAAGTTGCCTGTAAAATAAATATTAATCCTAAAATAGCTATAATATAATTATAATTTATATTGTAGCTATATTAGGATGTATTTTACAGGTAAGTATTTAGCTTTAAATAGGAATTATTTATTTAATAAGAGTTAATTTATTTCGTTAGATAAAAATTATATTTAACTTAGGGGGGTGTTAGTGTTAGGGTTAGACTTAGCTTTAGGGGTTAATACATTTATTAGAATAGCGGTGAGCTCCGGTCGGCAGATTAGGGGTTAATAATTGAAGGTAGGTGTCGGCGATGTTAGGGAGGGCAGATTAGGGGTTAATACTATTTATGATAGGGTTAGTGAGGCGGATTAGGGGTTAATAACTTTATTATAGTAGCGCTCAGGTCCGCTCGGCAGATTAGGGGTTAATAAGTGTAGGTAGGTGTCGGCGACGTTGTGGGGGGCAGATTAGGGGTTAATAAATATAACATAGGGGTCGGCGATGTTAGGGGTAGCAGATTAGGGGTACATAGGGATAACGTAGGTGGCGGCGATTTGCGGTCGGAAGATTAGGGGTTAATTATTTTAAGTAGCTTGCGGCGACGTTGTGGGGGGCAAGTTAGGGGTTAATAGATATAATACAGGGGTCGGCGGTGTTAGGGGCAGCAGATTAGGGGTACATAAGTATAACGTAGGTGGCGGTCGGCAGATTAGGGGTTAAAAATTTTAATCGAGTGGCGGCGATGTGGGGGGACCTCGGTTTAGGGGTACATAGGTAGTTTATGGGTGTTAGTGTACTTTAGGGTACAGTAGTTAAGAGCTTTATAAACCGGCGTTAGCCAGAAAGCTCTTAACTCCTGCTATTTTCAGGCGGCTGGAATCTTGTCGTTAGAGCTCTAACGCTCACTGCAGAAACGACTCTAAATACCAGCGTTAGAAAGATCCCATTGAAAAGATAGGCTACGCAAATGGCGTAGGGGGATCTGCGGTATGGAAAAGTCGCGGCTGAAAAGTGAGCGTTAGACCCTTTAATCACTGACTCCAAATACCAGCGGGCGCCCAAAACCAGCGTTAGGAGCCTCTAACGCTGGTTTTGACGGCTACCGCCGAACTCTAAATCTAGGCCTAGGAATCCTGACCTTACTCCATGAGTAACCCTTGGATTCACACCAATAAAGATATCTACGCCATACCTTATGGTAAATTTTCCTGGTGACAGGCTTTCGTGCCTGTATTAAGGTATCAATAACTGACTCGGAGAAGCCACGCTTTGATAAAATCAAGCATTCAATCTCCAGGCAGTCAGCCTCAGAGAAATTAGATTTGGATGGTTGAAAGGACCCTGAAGTAGAAGGTCCTGTCTCAGAGGCAGAGACCATGGTGGAAAGGATGACATGTCCACTAGATCTGCATACCAGGTCCTGCGTGGCCACGCAGGTGCTATCAGAATCACCGATGCTCTCTCATGCTTGATCTTGGCAATCAGTCGAGGGAGCAGAGGAAACGGTGGAAACACATAAGCCAGGTTGAAAGACCAGGGTGCTGCTAGAGTATCTATCAGTGTCGCCTTGGGATCCCTGGACCTGGATCCGTAACACGGAAGCTTGGCGTTCTGGCGAGACGCCATGAGATCCAGTTCTGGTTTGCCCCAACGGAGAATCAGTTGTGCAAATACCTCCGGATGGAGATCCCACTCTCCCGGATGAAAAGGCTGACGACTTAGAAAATCTGCCTCCCAGTGCTCTACAACTGGGATATGGATAGCTGATAGGTGGCAAGAGTGAATCTCTGCCCAGTGAATTATTTTTGAAACTTCTAACATCTCTAGGGAACTTCTTGTTCCCCCTCGATGGTTGATGTAAGCTACAGTCGTGATGTTGACCGACTGAAATCTGATGTTCCTCAGAGTTGCTAACTGAGGCCAAACCTGAAGAGCCTTGAATATCGCTCTTAGTTCCAGAATATTTATTGGAAGGAGAGACTCCTCCTGAGTCCACGATCCCTGAGCCTTCAGGTAGTTCCAGACTGCACCCCAACCTAGAAGGCTGGCATTTGTTGTTACAATAGTCCAATCTGGCCTGCGAAGGTCATACCTTTGGACAGATGGACCCGAGATAGCCACCAGGGAAGAGGATCCCTGGTCTCTTGGTCCAGATTCAGTTGAGGGGCCAAATCTGTGTAATCCCCGCTCCACTGACTGAGCCTGCATAGTTGCAGCAGTCTGAGATGTAAGCATGCAAACGGCACTATGTCCATTGCCGCTACCATTAAGCGGATTACTTCCATACACTGAGCCACCAAAGGGCGCAGGAATTTAGAAGCTTTGATAACCTGGACTCCGTCAAGGTAAATTTTCATTTCTACAGAATCTATCAGAGTCCCTAGAAAGGAAACTCTTGTGAGTGGGGATAGAGAACACTTTTCCTCATTCACTTTCCACCCATGCGACCTCAGAAATGCCAGTACTACGTCCGCATGAGACTTGGCAATTTGGAAGTTTGACGCCTGTATCAGGATGTCGTCTAAATAAGGGGCTACTGCTATGCCCCGCGGCCTTAGGACCGCCAAAAGCGACCCTAGAACCTTTGTAAAGATTCTTGGGGCTGTAGCTAATCCAAAGGGAAGAGCTACAACTGGTAATGCCTGTCTTGAAAGGCAAACCTGAGAAACTGATGATGATCTTTGTGTATCGGAATGTGAAGATAAGCATACTTTAGATCCACTGTAGTCATATATTGATCCTCCTGGATCAGTGGTAGGATGGTACGAATAGTTTCCATCTTGAACGACGGAACTTTGAGGAATTTGTTTAAGATCTTTAGATCCAAAATCGGTCTGAAGGTTCCCTCTTTTTTGGGAACCACAAACAGATTTGAGTAAAAACCCTGTTCCTGTTCCTCCTTTGGAACTGGATGGATCACTCCCATAACTAGGAGGTCTCGTACACAGTGTAAGAATGCCTCACTCTTTATCTGGTTTGCAGATAATTGTGAAAGGTGAAATCTCCCTTTTGGGGGGGGGAAGCTTTGAAGTCCAGAAGATATCCCTGGGATATAATTTCCAATGCCCAGGGATCCTGAACATCTCTTGCCCACGCCTGGGCGAAGAGTGAAAGTCTGCCCCCTACTAGATCCGTTACCGGATAGGGGGTCGTTCCTTCATGCTGTCTTAGAGGCAGCAGCAGGCTTTTTGACCTGCTTACCTTTTTTCCAGGTCTGGTTTGGTCTCCAGACCGTCTTGGATTGAGCAAAAGTTCCCTCTTGTTTATTATTAGAGGAAGTTGATGCCGCACCTGCCTTGAAGTTTCGAAAGGCACGAAAATTAGACTTTTTGGCCCTAGATTTGGACCTGTCCTGAGGAAGGGCACAACCTTTTCCTCCCGTGATATCAGCAATAATCTCCTTCAAACCAGGCCCGAATAGGGTCTGCCCCTTGAAGGGAATGTTAAGTAGCTTAGATTTTAAAGTCATGTCAGCTGACCATGATTTAAGCCATAGCGCTCTGTATAGCAAAACCAGAATTCTTAGCCGTTAGTTTATTCAAATGAACAATGGCATCAGTAATAAAATAATTGGCTAGCTTAAGTGCTCTAAGTTTGCAAAGTATGTCATCCAATGGAGTCTCTACCTGTAAAGCCTCTTCCAGAGACTCAAAGCAGTACGCCGCAGCAGCAGTGACAGGGGCAATGCATGCAATGGGCTGTAGGATAAAACCTTGTTGAATAAATATTTTCTTAAGGTAACTTTCTAATTTTTTATCCATTGGCTCTAAAAAAGCACAACTGTCCTCGACAGGGATAGTAGTACGCTTTGCTAGAGTAGAAACTGCTCCCTCCACCTTAGGGACTGTCTGCCATAAGTCCCGTGTGGTGGCGTCTATTGGAAAAAAAATTCTAAAAATAGGAGGGGAAGAGAACGGCACACCTGGTCTATCCCATTCCTTATTAATAATTTCTGTAAACCTTTTAGGTATTGGAAAAACATCAGTACACACCGGCACTGCAAAGCATTTATCCAGTCTACAAAATTTCTCTGGCACTGCAATGGTATCACAGTCATTCAGAGCAGCTAAAACCTCCCTAAGTAACACGCGGAGGTGTTCAAGCTTAAATTTAAATGTAGAAATATTAGAATCAGGTATCTTTCCTGAGTCATTAACATCACCCACTGACTGAAGCTCTCCTTCCTCAGCTTCTGCATATTGTGAGGCAGTATCAGACATGGTTCTTAAAGCGTCAGTATGCTCTGCATTTTGTCTCACCCCAGAGCTATCTCGCTAACCTTCAGTTCAGGTAGTCTGGCTAATACCGCTGACAGTGTATTATCCATGACTACCACCATGTCTTGTAAAGTAAACGCTATGGGCGCCCTAGATGTACTTGGCGCCATTTGAGCGTGAGTCCCTTGGGCGGGAGTTAAAGGGTCTGACACGTGGGGAGAGTTAGTCGGCATAACTTTCCCCTCGTCAGATTCCTCTGGTGATAATTTTTTTAAAAACAGAATATGATCTTTATTGCATAAAATGAAATCAGTACATTTGGTACACATTCTAAGAGGGGGTTCCACCATGGCTTTTAAACATAATGAACAAGGAGTTTCTTCTATGTAAGACATGTTTATACAGACTAGCAATGAGACTAGCAAGCTTGGAAAACACTTTAAATCAAGTTAACAAGCAAATATAAAAAACGGTACTGTGCCTTTAAGAGAAACAAATTTTGTCAGAATTTGAAAAACAGTGGAAAAATGCAGTAAATCAAACGAAATTTTTACAGTGTATGTAATAGGCTAACAGAGCATTGCACCCACTTGCAAATGGATGATTAACCCCTTAGTTCAAAAAACGGATCAAAAAAACTAAATAGACTTTTTTTTTTTTTTTTAACAGTCACAACCAACTGCCACAGCAAGCTGTGGTCCTACCTTCCCCAATAAACGACTTTGGAAAGCCTTTGAGCCCTTTAGAGATGTCCTATAGCATACAGGGGACTCCTGAGGGAAGCTGGATGTCACAGTTTGTAATTTTAACTGCACCAACTGTAACTTTTATACTATAACAGTGGAAAGCCTCAGTAAAACTGTTTCTAGTCAAAATTTAAGCCAGCAGGTGGAAAAAACTAGGCCCCAATAAAGTTTTATCACCAATGCATATATAAAAATGATTAAACATGCCAGCAAACGTTTATATTGCAATATCATAAGGGTATTACCCCTGGGAGTAAGCATGATACCAGTCCTTATTAAATCACTGTATTCAGGCTTAACTTACATTAATCCGGTATCAGCAGCATTTTCTAGTGTTTTCCATCTCTAGAAAAAATTATAACTGCACATACCTGATAGCAGAATAAACTGCACGCCATTCTCTCGCTGAAGTTACCTCATCTGTGTAATCCCCTCAGACATATGTGAGAATAGCAATGGATCTTAGTTACAACCTGCTAAGATCATAGAAAACTCAGGCAGATTCTTCTTCTATTTACTGCCTGAGATAAAATAGCACAACTCCGGTACTATTTAAAAATAACAAACTTTTGATTGAAGAAAATAAACTAACTATATTTAACCACTCTCTCCTACAACATCCTAGCTTGTTGAGACTTGCAAGAGAATGACTGGCTATGACAGTTAGGGGAGGAGCTATATTACAGCTCTGCTGTGGGTGTCCTCTTGCAACTTCCTGTTGGGAATGAGAATATCCCACAAGTAATGGATGATCCGTGGACTGGATACACCTTACAAGAGAAAAGGTGTGCGGTACACCTATACCTACAAGACTTGTAATAGCGGCGTTAGGGAAAAAGCAGCGTTATGAAGCATAACGATGCTTTTTCACTAATAACGCCACTCATAATGCCAAACTCGTAATCTAGCTGAATAATAATAATAAAAAAGTAAAAGTTAAAAAGCCTGAAATATTTATCCATTGGGATATAAAATGGTACGTATATAGAGAGTAATAAATACTTTTGAAGGGATGAAATTGGGTCTAGGAATATTTAGATCTGATAACTAAAATATACTTTTTTTTTAAATCCTTCATGAAAATGTCATGTTTGAGTAGGTATATGACATTAAAGGGACAGTCTACTCCAGAATTTTTATTGTTTACAAAGATAGATAATCCCTTTATTACCCATTCCCCAGTTTTACATAACCAACACTGTTATATTAATATACTTTTTTTTTACCTCTGTGAATAACTTGTATCTAAGACTCTGCAGATTGCCCCCTAATTTCAGTTCTTTTGACAGACTTGCATTTTAGCCAGTCAGTGCCCCCTCACAAGTAACTCACGGGCGTGAGCACAATGTTAGCTATATGGCACACATGAACTAATGCCCTCTAGCTGTAAAAACTATCAAATGCATTCAGATAAGAGGCGGCCTTCAAGGGCTTAGAAATTATCATATGAGCCTACCTAGGTTTAGCTTTCAACTAACAATACCAAGAGAACAAAGCAAATTTGATATGATATACAGTAAATTGGAAAGTTGTTTAAAATTACATGCACAATCTGAATAATGAAAGTTTAATTTTGACTAGACTTTCCCTTTAAACACTAAGGGCCAGATTACAAGTGGAGCGCAAAGTATCGCTTTCGCTAATTAATTTTTTTAGATGGTGTTATTATGAGTGTAAGTGTACTTTGTAACGTATTTTTGATGTGTTTTGTGCAACTTTTTTTGTTTTGCAAAACAGTTAACCAGAACTCTGAAGTCACGGTAATCATTCTAGCGTAAATCGTCATTGTGCTCAAGCGATCGTGTTTGCTTTCAACTCTTAATTTGAGCAATAAGCCCAAGGAGAGCAAACACCCACGATAAACCCCTTATAACTTGAGTGCAATTGTA
Source organism: Bombina bombina (assembly GCF_027579735.1). Taxonomy (NCBI): domain Eukaryota; kingdom Metazoa; phylum Chordata; class Amphibia; order Anura; family Bombinatoridae; genus Bombina; species Bombina bombina. The sequence goes on along the minus strand of NC_069504.1, from coordinate 194,076,911 downwards.
TTACATAAATATGAGTTTTCATGTTTTCAGCTACTTGTCTGCAAAGCGCCCCAGTGCACTTGTTTCTTTTTATATATATGTACACATATGTATTTAGGTTTTTAAATATGTATATATGCCTGTGTAAATACATATATACACATATAAATAATACATAAATACATATATACACATATAAATAATACATATATACACATATAAATAATACATAAATACGTATATACACATATAAATAATACATATGTACACGCCTATAATGTATAAAAGCATATACATACCTGTACATATTTACTGGGAACACACAGTTCCCATAGACCACAATGTAAAGGCACTTTTCAATGGCGTTTTTTCTAACACCCCACAGCCCTCAACTTTAAATCCCTAAAAACTTTTTTTTTTCGCTGTTATTTTATAAATAAATAAAGATGCTGCCTTTTTTATTTTTCAATAAAATATATTACACTTAAGTTTGGGGGCATTTTGTGGACATTTACAAAATTAACCAGAGATCTGATCTCTGGTTAGTTTTATAAGCGCTAATTGCCACTTGTAATGTGGTTGTGGGTGTGCGATAAATTAAAGGGACAGTATACACTCATTTTCATATAACTGCATGTAATAGACACTACTATAAAGAATAAGATGCACAGATACTGATATAAAAATCCAGTATAAAATGGTTTAAAAACTTACTTAGAAGCTCTCAGTATAGCTCTGTTGAAAAGGTAGTTGGAAAGCCCACTGCAAGTGGGAAATAAGACACTCCCCTCCTCCCCCTTCTTTTGCATATATAAAAAGACCCTTTACACAAACAGGAGCAAGCTGGAAAAGGTAGCTGACGGTATTCAAATAAAACTTTGGGGCTTGGTTAGGAGTCTGAAAATCAGAGCAATGTTCTTTAAAAATAAGCAAAATTATACATTTTTAAAAAAAAAAAACTTTATGGGCTTTATAAATAGATCATCTACAAAACATTTATGCAAAGAAAAAATTAGTGTATAATGGCCCTTTAACGCTCCACTTGTAATCTAGAGCGATAGAGGTTGTATGTAAGAATTTCAGGAATGTCTAGGCATGTGTGTAAGGTAGCAGGAACACGTAGAAGGGTTGCAGAGATATGTTTGTAAACACAATTGTCTTCTAGTTTATAGTTAGCTCTGATAACACCTTTAATGTATGAAACCTATAAACAAAGACAATATGATAATCAGAATACTTATTGATTAGTCTAATTATGTGTTGGACACATTAAAAATGTTAATTATAAAATGATATAAAATTGTTCATTGCAAACATAAGAATTAATATTATTTGTTAAGCGAATAAACTTCCATTTAAACAGATTAGTTAACATTATTATCAATTAGATGCCATATTTTTATTGTGCAAAACTTGGGTATCGTTTGCTTCCATGAAAATATGATAAAATGTTTGTGAAAAAAAAACTTTAAATGGTTGTTTCTTATATACAGGGAGTGCAGAATTATTAGGCAAATGAGTATTTTGACCACATCATCCTCTTTATGCATGTTGTCTTACTCCAAGCTGTATAGGCTCGAAAGCCTACTACCAATTAAGCATATTAGGTGATGTGCATCTCTGTAATGAGAAGGGGTGTGGTCTAATGACATCAACACCCTATATCAGGTGTGCATAATTATTAGGCAACTTCCTTTCCTTTGGCAAAATGGGTCAAAAGAAGGACTTGACAGGCTCAGAAAAGTAAAAAATAGTGAGATATCTTGCAGAGGGATGCAGCACTCTTAAAATTGCAAAGCTTCTGAAGCGTGATCATCGAACAATCAAGCGTTTCCTTCAAAATAGTCAACAGGGTCGCAAGAAGCGTGTGGTAAAACCAAGGCGCAAAATAACTGCCCATGAACTGAGAAAAGTCAAGCGTGCAGCTGCCAAGATGCCACTTGCCACCAGTTTGGCCATATTTCAGAGCTGCAACATCACTGGAGTGCCCAAAAGCACAAGGTGTGCAATACTCAGAGACATGGCCAAGGTAAGAAAGGCTGAAAGACGACCACCACTGAACAAGACACACAAGCTGAAACGTCAAGACTGGGCCAAGAAATATCTCAAGACTGATTTTTCTAAGGTTTTATGGACTGATGAAATGAGAGTGAGTCTTGATGGGCCAGATGGATGGGCCCGTGGCTGGATTGGTAAAGGGCAGAGAGCTCCAGTCCGACTCAGACGCCAGCAAGGTGGAGGTGGAGTACTGGTTTGGGCTGGTATCATCAAAGATGAGCTTGTGGGGCCTTTTCGGGTTGAGGATGGAGTCAAGCTCAACTCCCAGTCCTACTGCCAGTTTCTGGAAGACACCTTCTTCAAGCAGTGGTACAGGAAGAAGTCTGCATCCTTCAAGAAAAACATGATTTTCATGCAGGACAATGCTCCATCACACGCGTCCAAGTACTCCACAGCGTGGCTGGCAAGAAAGGGTATAAAAGAAGAAAATCTAATGACATGGCCTCCTTGTTCACCTGATCTGAACCCCATTGAGAACCTGTGGTCCATCATCAAATATGAGATTTACAAGGAGGGAAAACAGTACACCTCTCTGAACAGTGTCTGGGAGGCTGTGGTTGCTGCTGCACGCAATGTTGATGGTGAACAGATCAAAACACTGACAGAATCCATGGATGGCAGGCTTTTGAGTGTCCTTGCAAAGAAAGGTGGCTATATTGGTCACTGATTTGTTTTTGAATGTCAGAAATGTATATTTGTGAATGTTGAGATGTTATATTGGTTTCACTGGTAAAAATAAATAATTGAAATGGGTATATATTTGTTTTTTGTTAAGTTGCCTAATAATTATGCACAGTAATAGTCACCTGCACACACAGATATCCCCCTAAAATAGCTATAACTAAAAACAAACTAAAAACTACTTCCAAAACTATTCAGCTTTGATATTAATGATATTTTTGGGTTCATTGAGAACATGGTTGTTGTTCAATAATAAAATTAATCCTCAAAAATACAACTTGCCTAATAATTCTGCACTCCCTGTATATTCATGGGTTTAGCTTGATTTCCAAATGTATTGTAGCCTTAATTTAAATGGTTTTATTAACCCCTTAATTACCACAACGTACTCTATACGTTGCATGTCGTTAAGGTTTTTTTTGGTTATAATAGTGCGGGTCACACCGCCAGCTGGCGGCGAGACTGCGCTAATACAAATGCAAGCCCCAAAGAAGGACCAGTGACGTACAGGGTACGTTGCTAGTAGTTAAGGGGTTAAAGGGACACTGCACAATAAACTTTGCTTCCCTTGATTGTGTTTACATTGACTAATTTATGTTTATTTTTGTATTTGAAATAATTAATTTCGCTCTTTTCAACCACCACCCATTGATCTCAAGAACATGCCTGTTCAGATTGAGCCTTCTGGATGAGCTAATCTGCATATTTTATCTCGATGTCATACACACATGTCGATACTCAGGTTTTGCCATTTTCATTATGGATCGTGGTTTGCAAGAACAAACATAAATGAACAATTTTTCAATACAATTAATGCTATGCAGCTGTTATGACAAGTCAAGGGGAACACATTAACAGAAAAATGTACAGTACAGTGCCCCTTTAATTAAAATGATTACCCTTCTAATGAAAAACTAATCCTAAATTATCCAAACTGGTGCACAATATTTTTACAAGAAAATTCTGATAGTTTGTAATGAGGGCCAGTTTTTCTATTTGTCTATTACTAAATGCATTTAATTTTTGTTATAACACCCTAATTAACAGTAGCCTTGAAGCTTCAAAGTTTTACATTATCCTGTAAAAGCTTTTTTTTAATTGTAAGAATTGTGTCTCTCCGAATAACAATAGCAACATTATAGAGGCTGCAATAACTCTGAAAACACACTACTGGGAATAAATTAGCAGATTGTGCTCTTGGCAACAGCTACGATAATGAATCCTATGACACCTTTAATATACTGGTTCACTGTTGTTCAGAGATAAATTGTTATTGACGAACTTCAAATACGCATTTAACCTCTTCTGTGCAGATGTCTTGCATATGAATTGCAATTTTAGTGCTTCTATACTATAACACACACCAATAGGAATCATGTGACCCAAAACTCATTTTATCATTGTGTGTGTGTTATGATTTCTGTTTCTTTTCAAAATCCTGTCTTTTAGGAAGAAATATAAAGCATCACACAATCCCTCGATTTGTTAATATTTGTATTCATCATATAACCAGGAATTGTGTGTTAAAAGGTCATCAAACTCAAAAGTTTTCTTTCATGATTCAGAAAATACAATTTTAAACAACTTTCTAATTTACTTCTATGATCAAATTTCCTTCATTCTCTTTGTGTCCTTTGTTGAAGGAGCAGCAATATAACATTTATATAAATTGTATAATAAAAGAAACTTGGAGAGTTGTTCCATCTGAATCATGAAAGAAATTTTTTTTATGTTTCATGTCCGTTAAAAGGGACATTAAATGATAAGTAAATGTAAGATACAATGATGTATTCAAAGCAAAGATAAACCTGAAAATAGTATGAATATTTTTATAACAAATTACATTAGTTTAAATATAAAAGTGTAAAGTTTTAGGGTCATATTTATCAAGCTTGATGCCCCTTGTTTCCAGCGAGCTTTCAGGCTCTCCGGAAACAGAAGTTATGAAGCAGCTGTCTAAAGACCACTGCTCCATAACTTGTCCGCCTGCTCTGAGGCGGTGGACAGAAATCAACCCGATCGGGTTGATTGACACCCCCTGCTAGCGGCTGATTGGCCGTGAATCTGCAGTTCACAAGAGCAGTTCACAAGAGCTTCTGGTGCAATGATAAATTCCAACAGCATATGCTGTCGGCATTTATCAATGTGCGGCGGACATGATCCGCTACTTCGTATCATGTCCACTCGCTTTTGTCATGAAGCAGTGAATCACTTTTTGTCTTGGAGCAGACATTATCATTAATTATCATATAAATGTAGTTATATTGGTGTTACCATATTGCAATTAAATGACTTGATTTAAAACAATGACATGCTTTATGAAGCAACAACCTACCTGATATTAACTCCTGGACTTTGTTCAGGCCCCATCATAGTAAATGTTTTCCCAGAACCGGTCTGCCCATAAGCCATAATGCAAACGTTATAACCATCCACACAAGATTTTATGATAGGGAGAGTTTCTTCAAAGACTTCTTCCTACCAAATAACAGAGAGATAAATATATGTATGTGTGCTATGGTATTGTCAGCCAATATGTAATAGCCTTCCTAAAACACAGAGATATGTTGCTGAATCAACAGAACCTGGTCCATATCAAGAACAAACAACAATAAACACTTGTTGCTTTTGTGTAAAACATTTTGCTTTTTTCCACGATCCCTAGAAAGGCCAAAATGCAAAAGCTGTAACCTAGGTTTTCAAAATGCTGCCAATTGCATAACTAGTTATTTGCAGCATTTACAAATTGCATTTGGCCTCCTAGAGAGCGTGGAACAAGCATCATTTTGACAGAAAAATTATAATATGCCGCCCCCGACATCGCCGACACCTACATTATACTTATTAACCCCTAATCTGCCGCTCCCGACATCGCTGCCACTATAATAAACATATTAACCCCTAATCCGCCGCACTCCCGCCTCGCAAACATTAGTTAAATATTATTAACCCCTAATCTACTGTCCCTAACATCGCCACCAACTACCTACATTTATTAACCCCTAATCTGCCGCCCCCAATGTCGCCGCCACTATATTAAATGTATTAACCCCTAAATCTAAGCCTAACCCTAACACCCCCTAACTTAAATATAGTTTAAATATATCTAAATAAAAATTACTATTATCACCTAAATTATTCCTATTTAAATACTAATAGTTACATTATAGCTAGCTTAGGGTTTATTTTTATTTTACAGGTAAGTTTGTATTTATTTTAACTAGGTAGAATAGTTATTAAATAGTTATTAACTATTTAATAACTACCTAGCTAAAATAAATACAAATTTACCTGTAAAATAAAACCTAACCTAAGTTACACTAACACCTAACCTAACCCTACAATTAAATAAATTACCTCAATTAAATACAATTAAATAAAAATAGCTAAATTACAAAAAAAACTAAATTACAGAAAATAAAAAACAAATTACAAGATCTTTAAACTAATTACATTTAATCTAAGAGCCCTATAAAAATAAAAAAGCCCACCCAAAATAAAAAAACCCTAGCCTAAACTAAACTATCAATAGCCCTTAAAAGGGACTTTTGCGGGGCATTGCCCCAAAGAAATCAGCTCTTTTACCTGAAAAAGAAATACAAACAATCCCCCCAACAGTAAAACCCACCACCCACACAACCAACCCCCCAAATAAAACCCTAACTAAAAGAACCTAAGCTCCCCATTGCCCTGAAAATGGCATTTGGATGGGCATTGCCCTTAAAAGGGCATTTAGCTCTATTGCTGCCAAAAGCCCTAACCTAAAAATAAAACCCACCCAATACACCCTTAAAAAATCCTAACACTAACCCCCGAAGATTCAGTTACCAGGAGAAGTCTTCATCAAAGCGGCAAGATGTTCTCAACGAAGCCGGCAGAAGTGGTCTTCCAGACGGGCAGAAGTGGTCCTCCAGATGGGCAGAAGTCTTCATCCAGACTGCATCTTCTATCTTCATCCTTCCGAAGCGGAGCGGGTCCATCTTCAAGACATCCGGCGCAGAGCATCCTCTTCTTCCGATGGACTAACAACGAATGAAGGTGCCTTTAAATGACGTCATCCAAGATGGCATCCCTTAGATTCCGATTAGCTGATAGAATTCTATCAGCCAATCGGAATTAAGGTTGAAAAAATCCAATTGGCTGATTGGATCAGCCAATAGGATTGAGCTCACATTCCATTGGCTGATTGGAACAGCCAATAGAATGCAAGCTCAATCCTATTGGCGTATTGGCTCAGCCAATAGGATTGCACTTCAATCCTATTGGCTGATCAAATCAGCCAATAGGATTTTTTCAACCTTAATTCCGATTGGCTGATAGAATTCTATCAGCCAATCGGAATCTAAGGGACGCCATCTTGGATGACGTCATTTAAAGGAACCTTCATTTGTCGTTAGTCCGTCGGAAGAAGAGGATGCTCCGTGCCGGATGTCTTGAAGATGGACCCGCTCCGCGTCGGAAGGATGAAGATAGAAGATGCCGTCTGGATGAAGACTTCTGCCCATCTGGAGGACCACTTGTGCCCGTCTGGAGGACCACTTCTGCCGGCTTAGTTGAGGACATCTTACCTTTACAAGTTAAAGAGCTGATTTCTTAGGGGCAATGCCCCGCAAAAAGCCCTTTTGAGGGCTATTGGTAGTTTAGTTTAGGCTAGGGTTTTTTTTTTATTTTGGGTGGGCTTTTTTATTTTGATAGGTCTATTAGATTAGGTGTAATTAGTTTAAAGATCTTGTAATTTGTTTTTTATTTTCTGTAATTTAGTGTTTGTTTGTTTTTTTGTAATTTAGCTAATTTTATTTAATTGTATTTAATGTAGGGAATTTATTTAATTGTAGTGTAGTGTTAGGTGTTATTGTAACATAGGTTAGGTTTTATTTTACAGGTAAATTTGTATTTATTCTAGCTAGGTAGTTATTAAATAGTTAATAACTATTTAGTAACTATTCTACCTAGTTAAAATAAATACAAACTTGCCTGTAAAATAAAAATAAACCCTAAGCTAGCTACAGTGTAACTATTAGTTATATTGTAGCTAGCTTAGGGTTTATTTTACAGGTAAGTATTTAGTTTTAAATAGGAATAATTTAGTTAATGATAGTAATTTTATTTAGATTTATTTAAATTATATTTAAGTTAGGGGGTGTTAGGGTTAGACTTAGGTTTAAAGGGTTAATAAATTTAGAATAGTGGCGGCGATGTTGGGGGCGCCAGATTAGGGGTTAATAACTGTAATGTAGGTGGCGGCGAGGTTAGGGACAGCATATTAGGGGTTAATAATATTTAACTAGTGTTTGCGGGGCTGTAGTGGGGCGGTTTAGGGGTTAATATGTTTATTATAGTGGCGGCGATGTCCGGAGCGGCAGATTAGGGGTTCAAAATTTTATTATAGTGTTTGCGATGCGGGAGGGCCTCGGTCTATGGGTTAATAGGTAGTTTATGGGTGTTAGTGTACTTTTTAGCACTTTAGTTATGAGTTTTATGTTACAGCGTTGTAGTGTAAAACTCATAACTACTGACTTTAAAATGCGTTACGAATCTTGGCAGTAGAGGCTGTAACACTCACTTTTTGGCCTCCCAGGACAAACTCGTAATACCGGCGCTATGGAAGTCCCATAGAAAAAAGCCTTTACGAAATTTACGTAAGTAGGTTTGCGGTAAGGCCAAAAAAGTGTGCGGTACACCTATACCTGCAAGACTCGTAATAGCAGCGGGCTTAAAAAAGCAGCGTTAGGACCTAAAAACGCTGCTTTTTTCCCTTATCGCACAACTTGTAATCTAGCCGAATGTTTGCACTGCCGTGTGAATGATGTAAAAAGTTTAGTGTTCCATAAGCCTATGGTTTGTCAGATGACCACTGTTGCCATGGTGATTAGCTAATAACCACTTGTGCGTGTGACTCATTTGCCTTGCAGTGCTTATTTGGGTAGCTATGGTTTCTTTTAAAGCCCAGAACATCATAAAAAGCACCCATTAGACAGGTGATTTTTATAGCAATCACCAGCTACACATAAACATAGATTTTGATATCAGATAGGAACCATAGGCCCCTCAAGTCTTCCACATTTCCTATGAAGTGTAAGCTTTATTAATTTGTAAAATAGTATTTTGCTTTTAACAGGCATTCTTGAGTTTCCCCATACTGTTTGTCTTTACCACCTGTAATGGTAGTTTATTCCATGATTTAACTAAAGGGACATGAATCCCCTCTTGCCATTTCTATATGTCATAAATACTAATTTCATTGTTTAGCTCACATCACAATTTTAAACTATAATGTTTATACACCAGTAATACAGTATAATCTGGGATTGCAGGGTTTTTATGCATAAAAAAAGTTTCTTATAAAACTGCTCAAAATTATATAAAATCTAACTGCACAGATGTCATAAAATGTATTGTTAAAACATCAGGCAGTGATTATCACTGTACTGAATCAATTACTCACAATTTTTAAATTTCCTTTTGGCCATGAACTCAATACATTAAAAATGCGTATAGTATTTCCATTTGCACTTGCTATACATTTCTATTAAAGTGGTGGTGGGGGGTTCCTGATATTGCTCTCAAATTACAATAACTGTCCAAAAGTTATGTGTATTGTACCTACAGTATCTCTACCTAAATACAGGTTAGTACAGTTAAAGAGACATAAAATACATTGGGATTGTAATGTATCATTTTTAATTATGCATAATAAATCAACTTTGCAATTTACTTTAATTAATTATTTGTCAACTTTCTCCTGTAATCTGAAAATCAAGAGTTTTCCCAGTTTTGAGAATTGGAAGTGCACACAGCAGACTTCACAAGCCTAACCCTGCTACGTTTCAGTCCTAAAAACAATGACAGTTTTGTTAAAAGATAAAAGTGGCTCCTCCACAATATAGAAGGTGTGTGAGGAGATTGGCTATTAAAAAATAATTGCAGCAAACAAGATGTGTAATGCAATAAAAAATTAGACTCACCTAGTATGTTAAAGGGACAGTCTAGGCCAAAATAAACTTTCATGATTCAGATAGAACATGTAATTTTAAACAATTTTCCAATTTACTTTTATCACCAATTTTGCTTTGTTCTCTTGGTATTCTTAGTTGAAAGCTTAACCTAGGAGGTTCATATGCTAATTTCTTAGACCTTGAAGCCCACCTCTTTCAGATTGCATTTTAACAGTTTTTCACCACTAGAGGGTGTTAGTTCACGTATTTCATATAGATAACACTGTGCATGTGCACGAGAAGTTATCTGGGAGCAGGCACTGATTGGCTAGACTGCAAGTCTGTCAAAAGAACTGAAAAAAGGGGCAGTTTGCAGAGGCTTAGATACAAGATAATCACAGAGGTTTAAAGTATATTAATATAACTGTGTTGGTTATGCAAAACTGGGAAATGGGTAATAAAGGGATTATCTATCTTTTAAAACAATAAAAATTCTGGTGTAGACTGTCCCTTTAAGTAATTGCTAAAGATCAGATAAATCGTTACAGGTTAAGATTACTATCACTTTTCTTTTTAAAATTAGGCTAAGATGTATACAGCCAATCAGAGGCAAAGCTATTATCTTGCAAAGGTCATTCACAAGTACTTGTAGCATTAGGGATGATACAAGCCCTCTGCCATTCATAAAGGCCAACTTTTGTATTTTACCTGAGTGCACTGTGGCAGAAACACTTGGTCAAATCTAAATTTCTTCTTGCTTCCATTATGATTAAGTATGATGTCTTCACTGGAAAGAAATTCTAGGTGATCCCCTTTCCCATCTTCCCTTCTGCATCTACAAAACACCCGAATGTTTCCTCTAAGTTCTTGAAGTTGGTTATAAAGTAACTTGCGCTCTAGGGACTCACGCTGATACAGCGCACGGATTTCTTCTGTTTCTTTGCAGGAATGTTTCATGATCTCAGTTGTGTTTCTCAACTGGTTCATGTAAAGTCCAATATCTGATAGGTCTTTTTTAAGAAAATCTCGTAGCTGACGGTTACATGTAGCAAGCTCACGGGCTTCTCTTAAAATTTTAATGATCTCTTCTTGCTTTTTAGGTGAAAGACATTCCACATGAGTAGTATTTTGAACATTTGTGTTTTGTATTTCATTTATTTCAAGAAGACATTTTTCATGCTCAGTTTGTAATTCAGATACTCTGTCATATAAGGTCTCAGTCCGACTAATAAGCTGATCTTTTTCATCTTCTAGATATTTACACCTCAAACGCAGAGTTTCAAGCTCTTTATTACACTCTTGTAGTTGTTTATTTAAGTTTTGGATTATGACTTCTTTTTCGTAGATATCACTTAAAAAAAAAAAAAAAAAAGGAGTTTAGATAAATGCAATACAAAATCTACTGCTAATCAAATTATCCCTTCTTTCAATGTCTAAATATGTCTATATCCAATATATAACATAAAACTTAACCGAGGCATGGTTTCTCAGCTAGTTTATAGTTTTGTGGGTGTACGAGAAAGGTAATGCAAGGTAATTAACTAAATAATGCATATTAATTAACTAGACACCATGTACTAATGAAGTTATCCATGATTTCAGAAATAATTTCTAGTTCATATCATATCATATAAATAAAATATATTTCCAGACAAATAGCTCCAACATTTTAATCACTTTGCCTAAAGACAGAATATGCAAAAAACATTATGAACAAATGACTTAAACCATCACCACAGCTAACTGGAAATATTTTGAGCAAACATGTAATGAAGAAGTATCCAATGTGGGAGAGGGGCTCTTATGAAGTTCATATCTTGGCTCTCACACCCTTTATGTTTAAATATTTTTATTAAGTTTTTTCCAACATGAATATAACAAGTGAACTGTTACATAAGGCAAATACATCAAAACCCCAGTAAGTGGGGGGTAGCTTGTATCACATGTTCATATGAATGCCTCTCAATATAACGTAGAAAAAGAGAAAGAAAAAAAAAAAGAAAAAAAGAAGGAATGGAAAAGGGAAGGGAGTTGCCCTGAGGTTTCAAAAAAGGTTAAAATTAAATAACATATGGGCAGGATTGGACACATATCTATAAATCAAAGAGATAAAGACAAAAAAATAAAAAAAATAAAAATAAACTTCAAAAGTAGTAGGGGGGGGAGAACAGGTTTTGTACTCACATCAAAGTAATATGCAACACTATCATGTATCTCATTTTACAAAAGAAAGAAGCATTTAGAAAGTATTCTGTAGAAGCTACTTAGTTCCTCTCGAGCCAACACACTGCTGCTGTTGTACATATGTTTTCTATCGATCCAACACCCAAATCAAGCCTCCACACTATATAGTGGTTAAGTGGTAGTGGAGTTATTCAGGACCCAATAGAACCACACCTTCTCAAATGACTCTCTGGTATTCATGATCCATGAGGCAGACTCGTACATTCTAAACATGTTATTTATTTTATTCCTCACCTCCATCCATGTTGGTACCCCCGTTTTCCAGTGGTATGCTATTGCTATTCTTGTGGTCGTGCATAAAATTCTAATAAAGGCATTAATTTCTTTATTATATTTTTTAAAACTCGTGTGTAATAAAGCTTGAGAAATATCAAGCTCTATCTCTTCCTCTAGGATCGAGCTAAGTAAAGTGGAAAGGGAATGCCATATCTGTTTTACTCCATCACAGTCCCACCACATATGTCTAAAGGTGCCTATATTCCCACATCCCCTGTAGCATAGATTGGATGCCGCCTGTGACATGAGAGAGGTAATATTTGGTGTTAGATACCAGCGAAATGCAATCTTGAGGGTATTTTCATGTAAATCTGCACTGATCAACCCTCTTCTCATGGAGCTAAATATATTCTCCCATGTATGTCTATCATAAGTAACATTAATGTCATCTTCCCACCTGCGCATCAGAGTTGTTTTAGGGGCATTGTGGTCTTTCTGTATAGCTATATATAGCATAGAGATTGTATGTTTAGGTCTAGAGGTTTGTGAGTATATACTTTCCAGTGTTGTGGGGGAAGAGGCCCTAGCACTGCCCATGTATTTACGGATGGAGGTGGACAACTGTAGATATTGAAACCACCTTATCTTCATCGGGGTCAGTTTATCTTGAATATGAGTGTAGGTCATCAGTGTGTTATTAAGTAAGGCGTCCGCCACCCTATACAGCCCTTTATTGGCCCATTTATCTATAGAGGTATGAAGCTCTTGAGGCATAATTTTCCTGAGTGGAATCATCACTGATCTCGGAGGTAGTATATTGTGGTGGTCTGCTATCCATTTTTTAACTTGTTTGGTGGATTCATAAATTGGTGATCTAAATATATGTGTATTGTTTGTTTGGTCATTCCATAACACGTCGTCTGCATGTGGTAGTCCCTCTATCCCTGCTTCTATTTTGGGCCAGATAATGTCCTCTAGTCTCCTCCCCATTAGAATTGTTTGTGAAATTCTGGCTGCCTTGTAGTAGTCAATTAGGTTTGGGATACCCACCCCCCCTAAAGTTTTATGTTGTGTCAAAACCACTGAAGGGATTCTTGCTTTTTTGCTACCCCTAACATAGGCTATTAGTTCCTTTTGTAATGTAGACAGTTGCAGAATCGGAATTGGTATAGGCAGTGTGCGGAATAGGTCAAGTAAACGTGGGAAAACATTCATTTTGACTGCGGAAAGTCGGCCATACCAAGAAAAGGTATGTCTCTTCCAACTCTGGAGGTCTTTTCTTATAGTTTTAAATAACGGCGTGTAATTATATTTATATAGTTGGTGATATTGAGCTGACAGCTGGATCCCCAGGTATCTAAGTGAGTGTTTCACCCATTTAAACTCAAAATTAAGCTCTATGGTTTTCTTTGTATGAGGGGGTAAAGCTATTGGTAATGCCTCACATTTCTCAAGAGTGATTTTATATCCCGATATCTGTGAAAATTTATCGAGAAGGTTGTATAAATTCGGGAGAGACAATAGGGGTTTCGTAACTGTAACCAAAATATCATCCGCAAAGAGGGTGAGTTTGTATTCATGGTTAGCTATTGTGGCGCCTGTAATGTCTGGAGACAGTCTTATTCTAGCTGCTAGGGGCTCTATGCAAAGAGCAAATATCAGGGGAGACAGAGGGCACCCCTGTCTTGTCCCATTCCTTATGGGAAAAGGCCTAGACCTATATCCTGCCGATACTACCTGTGCAGTGGGGCTAGAATAAATCACTTGGATTGCTTTAATAAAGGGACCATCAAACCCCATATGCCGCAGTACCATCAACATGTAGCCCCAATCTACTCTATCAAACGCCTTCTCTGCATCCAAAGATAGGAGCAGAGGAGGCGTTTACTCTCTTCCCAGATGTTCTATGATATTTATCATTTTCTTATGTTATCCGGGGCCTCTCTGTTTGCTACAAAACCAACCTGGTCCGGATGGATAAGTGAGGGTAATATAGTTTTTAAGCGATTGGCCAATATTTTGGTGAATATCTTTAGATCCTGGTTTATGAGCGATATAGGGCGATAACTGGCGCAAAGTTTGGGATTTTTCCCTGCTTTAGGAATGACCACGATTTTAGCCCCTGGTAATTCCTGCGGTATTTCCCGGCCCTCTAAGAAATTATTACAAAATTTTGTGAGATGAGCCAGTAGTGTTGTACGAAATAACTTATAATAATCTCCCGGGAAGCCGTCTGGTCCCGCTGCCTTTCCCACTTTCAATTCTTTTATAACCTGTATAACCTCTATTGGAGATACGGGGGCATTTAAGATATTTTTATCCTCGTCTGAGATAAACTGAGAGCTGTGCATCAATTAAAAAGTTATGTGTGTCTTTTTCAATGGCTGGTGAGTGTTCAGTTTTGTGTCCATCATAAAGTTGGCCATAGTATCTTGCAAACTCATCTACTATCTCCTGAGGAGATGCTGTTGTATCTCCATTATCTAACTGTAAAGAGGGAATAGCCATGACCCTATTTCTCTCCTGTAATTTATGCGCCAGATATCTGGTTTATTGGCAAATATGAAATATTGTACTTTTAGTTTATGTAGTGTTTTAGTTGCATTGGTAGTCAGTAAGGCCTAGATTTAGAGTTGGGCGGTAGCCGTCAAAACCAGCGTTAGAGGCTCCTAACGCTGGTTTTTACCGCCCGCTGGTATTTGGAGTCAGTCAGGAAAGGGTCTAACGCTCACTTTGCAGCCGCGACTTTTCCATACCGCAGATTCCCCTACCCCATTTGCGTATCCTATCTTTTTAATGGGATCTTTCTAACGCCGGTATTTAGAGTCGTGGCTGAAGTGAGCGTTAGAAATCTAACGACAAAACTCCAGCCGCAGAAAAAAGTCAGTAGTTAAGAGCTTTCTGGGCTAACGACGGTTTATAAAGCTCTTAACTACTGTGCTCTAAAGTACTCTAACACCCATAAACTACCTATGTACCCCTAAACCGAGGCCCCCCCCACATCGCCGCCACTATATTAAAAATTTTTAACCCCTAATCTGCCGCTCTGTACACCGCCGCCAGCTACGTTATCCCTATGTACCCCTAATCTGCTGCCCCTAATATCGCCGACCCCTATATTATATTTATTAACCCCTAATCTGCCGTCCCCGTTATCGCTGACACCTGCATATTTTTTTAACCCCTAATCTGCCGCTCCGTACACCGCCGCAACCTACATTATCCCTATGTACCCCTAATCTGCTGCCCCTAACACAGCCGACCCCTATATTATATTTAATAACCCCTAATCTGCCGCCCCCAACGTCGCCTCCACCTACCTACAATTATTAACCCCTAATCTGCTGACCGGATCTCACCGCTACTCTAATAAATGTATTAACCCCTAAAGCTAAGTCTAACCCTAACACTAACACCCCCCTAAGTTCAATATAATTTTATTCTAACGAAATAAATTAACTCTTATTAAATAAATTATTCCTATTTAAAGCTAAATACTTACCTGAAAAATAAACCCTAATATAGCTACAATATAAATTATAATTATATTGTAGCTATTTTAGGATTAATATTTATTTTACAGGCAACTTTGTATTTATTTTAACCAGGTACAATAGCTATTAAATAGTTAATAACTATTTAATAGCTACCTAGTTAAAATAATTATAAAATTACCTGTAAAATAAATCCTAACCTAAGTTACAATTAAACCTAACACTACACTATCAATAAATTAATTAAATACAATACCTACAATTATCTACAATTAAACCTAACACTACACTATCAATAAATTAATTAAATACAATACCTACAAATAAATACAATTAAATAAACTAACTAAAGTACAAAAAATAAAAAAGAACTAAGTTACAAAAAATAAAAAAATATTTACAAACATTAGAAAAATATTACAACAATTTTAAACTAATTACACCTACTCTAAGCCCCCTAATAAAATAACAAAGCCCCCCAAAATAAAAAAAATGCCCTACCCTATTCTAAATTAAAAAAGTTCAAAGCTCTTTTACCTTACCAGCCCTGAAAAGGGCCATTTGCGGGGCATGCCCCAAAGAATTCTGCTCTTTTGCCTGTAAAAAAAAACATACAATACCCCCCCAACATTACAACCCACCACCCACATACCGCTAATCTAACCCAAACCCCCCTTAAATAAACCTAACACTAAGCCCCTGAAGATCTCCCTACCTTGTCTTCACCACACCGGGTCCCGATCTGTCCAGAAGAGCCTCCGAAATCTTCATCCAAGCCCAAGCAGGGGCTGAAGTGTGACGTCCATCCTCCGGCTGAAGTCTGGATCCAAGCGGCAAATGAAGAAGTCCATCTTCGGGAAGAAATCTTCATCCTATCCGGGCAGAAGAGGACATCCGGACTGGCAAACATCTTCATCCAAGCCGCATCTTCTATGTTGTTCCATCGAATGACGAGCGGCTGATCTTGAAGACCTCCGGCGCGGATCCATCCTCTTCGTTCGACGTCCAACTAAAGAATGAAGGTTCCTTTAAGGGACGTCATCCAAGATGGCGTCCCTCGAATTCCGATTGGCTGATAGGATTCTATCAGCCAATCGGAATTAAGGTAGGAAAATTCTGATTGGCTGATGGAATCAGCCAATAGAATGCAAGCTCAATCTGATTGGCTGATCCCATCAGCCAATCGGATTGAACTTGAATCTGATTGGCTGATTCCATCAGCCAATCAGAATTTTCCTATCTTAATTCCGATTGGCTGATAGAATCCTATCAGCCAATCGGAATTCGAGGGACGCCATCTTGGATGACGTCCCTTAAAGGAACCTTCATTCTTCAGTTGGACGTCGAACGAAGAGGATGGATCCGCGCCGGAGGTCTTCAAGATCAGCCGCTCGTCATCCAATGGAACAACATAGAAGATGCGGCTTGGATGAAGATATTTGCCGGTCCGGATGTCCTCTTCTGCCCGGATAGGATGAAGATTTCTTCCCGAAGATGGACTTCTTCATTTGCCGCTTGGATACAGACTTCAGCCGGAGGATGGACGTCACTCTTCAGCCCCTGCTTGGGCTTGGATGAAGATTTCGGAGGCTCTTCTGGACAGATCGGGACCCGGTGTGGTGAAGACAAGGTAGGGAGATCTTCAGGGGCTTAGTGTTAGGTTTATTTAAGGGGGGTTTGGGTTAGATTAGGGGTATGTGGGTGGTGGGTTGTAATGTTGGGGGGGGTATTATATGGGTTTTTTTACAGGCAAAAGAGCTGAATTCTTTGGGGCATGCCCCGCAAAGGGCCGTTTTCAGGGCTGGTAAGGTAAAAGAGCTTTTCTATTTTAATTTTAGAATAGGGTAGGGCATTTTTTTATTTTGGGGGTCTTTGTTATTTTATTAGGGGGCTTAGAGTAGGTGTAATTAGTTTAAAATTGTTGTAATATTTTTCTAATGTTTGTAAATATTTTTTTATTTTTTGTAACTTAGTTCTTTTTTATTTTTTGTACTTTAGTTAGTTTATTTCATTGTATTTATTTGTAGGTATTGTATTTAATTAATTTATTGATAGTGTAGTGTTAGGTTTAATTGTAGATAATTGTAGGTATTTTATTTAATTAATTTATTGATAGTGTAGTGTTAGGTTTAATTGTAACTTAGGTTAGGATTTATTTTACAGGTAATTTTGTAATTATTTTAACTAGGTAACTATTAAATAGTTATTAACTATTTAATAGCTATTGTACCTTGTTAAAATAATTACAAAGTTGCCTGTAAAATAAATATTAATCCTAAAATAGCTACAATATAATTATAATTTATATTGTAGCTATATTAGGGGTTATTTTACAGGTAAGTAATTAGCTTTAAATAGGAATAATTTATTTAACTTAGGGGGGTGTTAGTGTTAGGGTTAGACTTAGCTTTAGGGGTTAATACATTTATTAGAGTAGTGGTGAGATCCGGTCGGCGGATTAGGGGTTAATTATTGTAGGTAGGTGGAGGCGACGTTGGGGGCGGCATATTAGGGGTTAATAAATATAATATAGGGGTCGGCGGTGTTAGGGGCAGCAGATTAGGGGTACATAGGTATAATGTAGGTTGCGGCGGTGTACGGAGCGACAGATTAGGGGTTAATAATATAATGCAGGTGTCAGCGATAGCGGGAGCGGCAGATTAGGGGTTAATAAGTGTAAGGTTAGGGGTGTTTAGACTCGGGGTTCATGTTAGGGTGTTAGGTGCAGACTTAGGAAGTGTTTCCCCATAGGAAACAATTGGGCTGCGTTAGGAGCTGAACGCTGCTTTTTTGCAGGTGTTAGGTTTTTTTTCAGCTCAAACAGCCCCATTGTTTTCTATGGGGGAATCGTGCACGAGCACGTTTTTGAAGCTGGCCGCGTCCGTAAGCAACGCTGGAATTTAGAGTTGCAGTGGCGGTAAATATGCTCTACGCTCCCTTTTTGGAGCCTAACGCAGCCCTTCTGTGAACTCTAAATACCAGCGGTATTTAAAAGGTGCGGGGGGTAAAAAGCATGCGTAGCTCACGCACCCCTTTGGCCGCAGAACTCTAAATCTAGCCGTAAGTTAGCTAATGTGGTTCTTTTTGTCTGTAAGGTTCTCAAAGTAGTCTCATTATGTGTAAGTCTGTGTGACTTCTCTAAAGTGGCTATCTCTTGGTGGAGTGTAGATATCTGTTTTCGAAGTTGTCTGATATGTGCCGCTTTCCCTTGCATTAACATTCCCCTTAGATATGCTTTATGAGCCGCCCATGTATATAAAGGGTTGGAAGTGGTATCTACATTTATGTCCCAGTATTCTTTAAGATATTTTAGGATATGGTCCTGTGCTAGGGGCTGCTTAAAGTATTGCGGGTCATAAGACCACAATTTTTCCTGTTTATGATCTTGTACCCCATCTAATGCTAACGTCAGTATAGAGTGGTCAGACCACACGCAGGGGTGAATCTCAGAGGATAGTAGGATCGGGTGAAAGATTTGGCTGGTATAGATATAATCAATTCTTGTATAAGATTTATGCGCAGCAGAATAATAGGTAGTGTCGTTTGTAGTTCCATATAAGGCCTGCCAGGTATCTATAAGAGTGTGGGATGCCAGGTGTTCCTGAATGTCTTTTATGTCCCGATTGTGTTGCTGTTTCTTACGTGACAAAGTCTCTCGGTTGGGTGTCTGGAACAGAGACAAATTAATGTTAAAATCTCCAGCTACTATGATCCTATTTTGGGACCACTGAGTTAGAAGATATGATATATGGGCAAAGAATTCTGTCTGTTTTGTATTAGGTGCGTATACATTGCAGAATACTATGTCTGTGTTATCAATTTGACCTTTAACTATTAAATATCTTCCCTCCTCATCTGTGATTATAGATTCAAATTCAAAGTTAAGGGCCGAGTGAATCAAGATGGACACTCCTCTTTTTTTGGTAGAGGCTGTGGCATGGTAGTGTTGTTGAAAGTGTCTGGACCAATATTTAGGAACCTGATTATTAAGAAAGTGAGTCTCCTGTAGGAAGAGAATATTAGCTTTGATATTTATATATTGGTTCATTGCCACTCGTCTCTTCACATCAGTGTTCAGGCCTCTCACATTGTGAGAAATTAATTTAATTTTTGGGGCCATCTAAGTGGGTGTAAGACGTACCATAAATATATTAGAACACAGATTAAGAAGGTGTGTGCATCCGAGCCCTCCTGACCAGAGTAAGCCTCCATCCATTCTATGACTAGTTCATGTGGGCGTGTGTGGTGTGTTACAATATGTGGCTCCAAGAGGAGGGTATAGTAAGTAGTGTGAGTACAATAACAAAGTAAGAAGTTAACCACAAGAAAAAACATGATAATTCCCTCTGACGAGGGCAAGATAATA
This sequence comes from Bombina bombina, assembly GCF_027579735.1. Classification (NCBI taxonomy): domain Eukaryota; kingdom Metazoa; phylum Chordata; class Amphibia; order Anura; family Bombinatoridae; genus Bombina; species Bombina bombina. Next base: position 194,056,938 of record NC_069504.1, on the reverse strand, counting down.
AGACAAATAACCTTAACATTTTAAATTTAAATAACTGTGCAAGTGCTATATCTATGCGATAGAGAAGAAAAACAACGGGCGTAAGCCCTGTCTCTTCTACAGGTATATGGTAACTGCAGTTCATCTCTCTCCCAACTCCCTGCTTTACCCCATTACCTGCACATATCTTCATATATAACCTGAAGGTCCATACAGGGAGTCCCGTATCATAACTATTAAACTTACAAAACTTCCATAGCAGGTTTCAAAGTTACCACCTACTCATTAGAGAGTCACATTAAAGGATGTTTCATGGTAGATAGCTATGCTCCTCCTGCTTTTGTAACACTGTGCTTTTCATTTCTTTATCCTCCAGAACAATTTTCCACCTGAAGAGAAACTGTATTTCACTTATTCTTAGAACGTTTTCTACTGACTGTTTTCCATCTAGGAATGGTGTTTGATTTCAGAGATGCCTGGGGTTCCAGTTGTAGGGCCGAGACCGGCAGATCAGGCATTTTTGGTGTTTCGAGCCCCAGTCTTTGGCATAGGTCAGGGATGTCGGCAGCTTCCTTGATAGTCACAGTCAAGTTGTCCTTCAAGATATATAGAGCGAAGGGGAACCCCTATTTGTATTGAATCTGTTGTTTTCTCAATAGCTGAGTTAAGGGACGAAAAGAATTCCATCTTTGGAGAGTTCTAAAGGATAGATCTTGATAGAATTGAACAACTGACCCCTGGAATTTGAAAGTAGGAGCATTTCTAGCTGCCGAGAGTATTAATTCTTTGTCCTGGAATAGTAACATCTTCACTATCACATCTCGCGGTGGAGCCTCCCCCTTAGGTTTAGCCCTCAGAGCTCTGTGAGCTGTTTCCATTGTAAAATCACTGTTTCCTCGATTTCCTGTTATACTTCTGAAGAGTTGTTGTAGATAAGTGGGTAGTTCTTTACCATCTACTGTCTCCGGAATACCTTTTAGTCTCAGATTGCTTCTTCTACTCCTGTTCTCTAGGTCTTCAATCTTGTCTTGCATCTCTATGAACAGTTGGTGATGTGAGGCAATGGTTTGTGAAAGTCCATTCATATCCTCAGTAATTGCTTCTGTATGTTCTTCGATTGTATCCATTCTTCCTCCTAGTTCTGCAATGTCAGACCTGATCTCTGTTAGACTAGCTGTAACTGCTGTGTGCATAGAATCAATTTTAGGCCATAGTTTATCAAAGCTAGTTGAGATGTCTTGTTTTGAAACTAAGAATTGCAAGTCTGCTTTAGTTACTGGGGTCTAATCTGTGTTTGATACTGCAGACTCTGAATCTGAGTCCATATCTTCTGGGTTCTCAGTATCTGGTTGGTCTGTCTGTTTCATTGTTTTGGAAGACTTGAAGTATGTGTTCAAGGATGTAGATTTACTTCTTTTGTCCATAGAGTGTTTCCTGGCAGACATTTTGGGAGACCTGTGAAAACCCCTAGGTTCCCTCTATGAAGTACCGTCGTGAGTCAGGGAGCAGATGTCAATAGGAGTATGATCCGTTTGGTGCAAAAAAGGAAACTTGTGAGGTTCTTAAAGGTTGGAGGGGAAGGCTCCCACCGCGCTGTCACTATCTAGAGATGCATAAGGATTATAAAGGTGGTCTTGGTGTAATATTGATGTTCTCTGCCCCGCTATGGGTACTATATTCCGGGACACATGTCCCCAGATACCTTCGTATGACTCATGTTAACAGGCTAGCAGGGTATCCGTCTACACTTGCACAGCATAAGGTCAGCAGCTTAGAGTTCAGCATATTATTAGACTTTAGTCACACCGCCTCTGTAAGAATTCACCCCGCTCCCGGCCTATCTCTACTCCCCAGGGGCACTGTCCTCACAGAACGATCACGGAAAAAGGGCTGCAGGATATGACCCACCACCACAAAGGATGGCAGGAAAAGGGAGGGGAGAGAGTAGTACCGTGCTGGTATTAATTTATTGCTGCTCAGATGAGACTTCTAGGGCTCCGGCTGTTCTGTGTCAGATTTAATGTGTAAAACCAGATTGGGGGTCAGCAGTTTCTGCTTCACACAGTCGTGTGTTTTGATAGCTGCAAATTATTTGGACAAGGAGAAAAATAAACAGCAATATAGGCTCTCAGTTCTCTGCAACTTGTTTGAAAACCAACTGAGTAAATGAAGGCTGCACTATTTAAAAGAGATTGCTGTTCTATAGCAAAGGCTGCAAGATAAGATGGCCTCCTTTCCCGCCACTGGCCGTCCTGCTAAAGTGTAGTGTGGGTCCTTCAAGTGGCCTTATAAACCCCAAAAAAGTGGTATTTCAGCAGCAAAGTGTCCCAAAGTGTAAGGTTAGCTATCTGAACGTATGCAGCTAATGTCCTCCTGTTACGTAATGGGAGATAGGCCCCGGAGTGTTTAAAACTGGTTGCTGTCAATAAATGCGTTCAATCTCACCATTAGTAGTCTCCTGGGGTCCTTCTCTATTGCATCCCTGTAATCGGGTGAGTCACTCGCTTCTTTGATCCTCTTTTCAGGACCGGAGGATCCGGAGTAGGCCGCAGCCGCGGCCTTTCCTAGAAATCTGCTGGTTCTCGTTTGCGGGTATACCGAAAATCGGCAGGGATCCACTCCAAAGTTACATCAGATAATCTCTATGAGTGCATCTATCATCTAGAGGGCTTTTTAGGGTGATATTCCGCCAGAAAAGGTGTAAAACCAGTGTTATTTGTCACTTTCTATGCAGAGCTAAACAGAAGTGCTGCTACTCTCTTTGCTGGCAAGCTCCGCCTATCGCTCTCACACCCTTTAAAGGGACATTATACACTCATTTTTTCTTTGCATAAATGTTTTGTAGATGATCTATTTATATAGCCCATACATTTTTTATTTTTTTTAAAAAATAATATTGCTCTGATTTTCAGACTCCTAACCAAGCCCAAAGTTTTATGAGAATACCGTCAGCTACCTTCTCCAGCTTGCTCCTGTTTGTGTAAAGGGTCTTTTCGTATGAAAAAGAAGGGGGAGGGGGGACAGGGGGGAGTCTTATTTCCCACTTGCAGTGGGCTTTCCAGCTACCCTTTCAACAGAGCTAAACTGAGAGCTTCTAAGTAAGTTTTTAAACGGTTTTATACTGGATTTTTATATCCGTATCTGTGCATCTTATTCTTTATAGTAATGCCCATTACATACAGTTATATGAAAATGAGTGTATACTGTCCCTTTAAAGGGTGACTACTCATTTGAAATAGCATGAGTTTGCTATTTTAAATAAGGGGCTGCATATTCTTTAAAGATGACAGTGATTATCATAATAATGACAAAGAAGAAGGGGCCCTATCCTCTCGCTTGTAAGGGACAAGTTACACCACATTTAAAAGGGCGAGAGCCTCTATCAAATGAGGAACAATATGTGCCTCTAGAATATAGGTGATTGCCATGAAGAATGGTTATCACCTGTTTCAATGGACAAATCTCCTCTGCTTTAGTGTGAGAGGCATGATATCCCTTGTTTGAAGAGAGGAATTCCTCTTATGATTAACTGGTCACATGGCTCTCTAGCATACAGGTATTCAACATTCTAATGATGATCACATGTATCACAATGAACCAGGGAACTTCCCTTACACTTTAAAAAAGAGGGAGTGCAATTCTTTTTAAAGCCATTGCAGTCTATGTGGAAATGTAACTGTAACTCATATAGGTTGTTTGGCGACAACTCTATAGTGTTATTCCAGTCTATCAAAATTTACCTTTAGAGCAGCTTTTTGCTTTCACATGATTTTCTGATTCTTCTAATTTTAGAGCAACATTTCTTGACCGTTTAATGTTAATTTTAATATTAGTTTTGTTGATGGTCAGTTCACATATTAAAAATAATAATTATGAGTGTTTCCTGGTTTGATAAAAAAAAATACAACTCATATTCACTTTAAATTCTATTATTAAATTTACTTTGTAGAGAGCTTTGAAAAGCACCAGGTTTGCTTAGCTATCAGTAGTGTATTGCTGCTCTAGAGCTGACGTTAACTATGTGTTTAACCTCTTTGCGGGGGATAAGCACCTAGGGGTCTATTCCAATTGGGGAACATACTTTTGTTTTTCATTAACAAAGTGATCAAAATCTTCAAACACAGACAAGACTTCTAACTCACATGACATTTAGGGGCGATTTATGATAGTGCGGACGGACATGATCCTGAAGGCTCGCGCGTGAACAGCTGCAGAATCGGCCCTTTGATCTCTATTTTCCTATAATGGCGCTCAGAAATGCTGATCAATGAAATTCCAAATGGGTTAATCTGAATAGTGGAGTCCGTGTGTGGGTTTTAAAATTGGTGTTTATAAGTATTAAACAATATGAATTTGTATATGGACATGATGGGTATTCCAAAATGTAAATATGTTGTGTTTTTATATTTTTTTTTTTTTTTAAAAATTCATGAAGAAAACCTACTTTTCTGTTATTGCAAGAATTTCATCTAAAATCACTAAGAATAAAGTGGCTGCAAGCAACTTATCTCATCTTCTATAAAAGGATTTTAACAGTTCTCACAATGCATGAAACTACTCTGTGACAAGGTCTAAAATATTGACAAAAGTTCCAAACTCCACTGTACAGAACAAGGTTTGCCTTATATCTATTAAAGGGAACCGTGATTCAGATAGAGCATACCATTTTAAACAAATTTACTTCTATTATCTCATTTACTTCATTCTCTTGGTTTGCTTTATTAAAGAAACGGCATTGCACATGGGTGAGCGATTAACATGAGGTGTGTATGTGCAGCCACCAATCAGCAGCTACTGAGCCTCCCTAGGTATGCTTTTGAACAAAGAATATTATGAGAATGAAACAAATTGGATAATAGAAGTATATTGTTTACTATGGCATGTTCTCTCTAAATCATGAACACATTTTTGGGGGGTTTCATATCCCTTTAATGTAAAAAAATGGGCAACTGATCTAGGTTGCCAATATACAGGACTGAATTGAAAACTGTTAAATCCCAATGTCAAATGCATGAATGCTGCTCGAACGTTTATGTCATAACAGGTCATTTTTAAAGAGAGTGAATTCTGTTCTTGCTGCAGTAAGGCCTTTTGTGCCTTTAAGGAAGCCTAGAAGATCAATTAGGGCTTAAAGGGACACTGAACCCAATTTTTTATTTTTTGTGATTCAGATAGAGCATGCACTTTTAAGCAACTTTCTAATTTACTCCTATTGTCAATTTTTCTTCGTTCTCTTGCTATCTTTATTTGAAATAAAAGCCATCTAAGCTTTTTTGGGTTAAGAACTCTGGACAGCACTTTTTGATTGGTGGATAGATTTTTTTTCCACCAATCAGCAAGGACAACCCAGGTTGTTCACCAAAATGGGCCGGCATCTAAACTTAGATTCTTGCATTTCAAATAAAGATACCAAGAGAATAAAGAAAATTTGATAATAGGAGTAAAATAGAAAGTTGCTTAAAAATTCATGCTCTATCTGAATCATGATAGAAAATTTTTGGGTTCAGTGTCCCTTTAATTATAATAGTCCTTATAAGCTGCCTCTTTCTCTGGCAATTTGTTATTTGGATCTACTGGTTTTACTTTGCTACATTTGATGTCTCTTTTGTATAAACCCCTTAGTTTGGACTGACTTTTGTTTGACTTTCGCTTGGTTTTTGGACTTTGCATTTGCTTACTAACTTCGTGCTGTTTTCCCTGTCTGGTTTAGACCTGGATGGTTTAACTTAGAATTAGACATGTGCGATTCGGTTCGATTCGAAAATTCGGCAAATTCGGAGATTCGGATCGAACCGAATCTCCGAATTAAAATAGTGCCGAATCTACCGAATAAATCTGAATAACTTTGGATTTATTCGGATTTATTCGGTAGATTCGGATGGCCATGGATTACACTAGTATTGTACAGTATATTAGGTTATATCACTCTGCTATGGGTTACACCTAATGTACAGTACATAATACTAGTCTAATCCCACCTAACACTTACCAAAATTCCGAATTTCCAAACCGAAAGGAACCGAACCGAATCCAGACGAATTTATTCGAATCTGAATGAATCCGAAACAAATCCGAACCGAATTTATTCGAATCCGAATGAATCCGAAACAAATGCGAAACAAATTGATTCAAATTTTTCCGAATTCGAATCGCTCCGAACCGAAATTTGAAAAAATCCGAATCGATCCGAACCGAACCAAATTTTTTCGCCATGCACATGTCTACTTAGAATGTTTTTATTCCCTACCTAAGCCTAGTGACTTTGTAGTTTGTTTTTGCATTTGACTTTTTCCTTCATACAATTGCTGCTGTTATCTGCATCTCCAGTGCCTTATTACCTTGAATGCCTCTGCTTTTAAAAGATCTGCATTAATGTTTCCTATGCAAGTTAGTCTTTGTCTGGATACGTCTTCCTTTGGTATTTAGATTTATAAATTTACCAATACTTTCTAGTACTTATTTATTCTTTTGCTTAATGTAATAGACAGAGTTCAGCTACTAAGTTTAGTCTCATTGCTCTCTTACCCCTAGCTCCTGCTCAGTTACTGTATTTAGCTTGCCATGTCCCAGTAAGGGTTTGTGAAGAGTTGGGCCTCTCAGCCATTAATGTCAGCTTGTTTTATTCTGGGAAAACAGTACTATATGCAAAAGGATCATTATTCTATGAGCCATGCTTGGACTTTTTCAGACTCGCCCTGTGTTAGGAGGCTGTCTTTAGCGTAGATGACAATTAATTTATGTGCAAATTTAGGTAAGTATGTCTTCTAAATAATATTTTTTTAATATATTTTTTTTCATTTATATTGTGTATTTCCGCATATAAAATGTATAGCTTTGATATGCATTAAGTCAAAATGGAATGTTTCCTGCCCCTTTACGTTTGATTTAGCATACTAATTTAAATTCCTTTTTTAAATGCTTATTACTTTTAAAGGGATATGAAACCCCAACATTTTTATTGTGATTAAGAGTACACAATTTAAAAAAAAAAAAGTTGAATATTTGCTTCTATTATCAAATTTGCTTTGTTTCCATGGTATTCTTTATTGAAGAGCTACCTAGGTAGTTGTCTGGGCATTACATGGCAGGAAATAGTGCTGCCAACTAGGGCTCTTGCAAATGGATAACATTCTTGCAAAACTGTTGCCATATAGTGCTCCAGACACCTGCACGCCCCTTAGCTTATGTCACTGCTTTTCAACAAAAGATATCAAGAGAACAAATAATATTTGATAAAATAAGTAATTTAGTCATTTGATTAAAATTGCATGCTCTATCTGAATCCTAAATTAATTTTTTGAGGGTTTTATGTCCTTTTAAATAAAGAATGAACATATTTGGCTTACATTGTGCCATTTTGTTTGATACTAGTCATACAAATGAATTGATGCCATCCAGAGTTATAAACAGCTAAAAACATGGTGTAGCACTGAACAAGCTAAAGCTGGCAGCTTCAGAATTAAAACAAAAAATGTGTTTGAATTGAGGGCAGTAGGGGAAGGGATGATGTTACACTGGTTTGTGACCTCTGACTTCTCAAATATGTAGCAGGAGGAGGTTGACCAGAACTTGTATAAATTACAGCTGCAGGGGAAAGCAATATTTACTCAGCTCTGCACATCAGCACGTACCAGCCTACCATGGAGGAAACAGTACAAAAGTCATGGAGTTTGTTTTGCTCTGGTTGGTCAGTTGCACTGCATGATAAGACAGCCTGCTTGACCATGGGCTGCTACTCAGTGCTCAGGGAGCAGGCACAGTACTAAGCTGGACAACAGAAGTGCTGTATGGGGAACAGAGCTGGGAGAGCCAGAGATATGCTGGGTACAGCGCCTAAGGCTGAGGTGAAAATAAAATGAGAAAGTGATGCTCAAGGCAAATAGGGAAGATGGATCTGAGGTGGATATAGTGACTAGATGTCAGAGTGGATGTGGTGACTAGATATTAAAATGTTTATTCAAGATAAAACTATAACAGAGGTGGAACTGTTACACATTAAAAGCAATAGTAAAACAATGGTTGACAATGAGTGTTAGTCATGGATCCATGAAACATATTAAAATTCTAATAACATACTGAATGTACAATAAAATACTGAATGTGTTATCTGAAGTACTGAATGGATGACAACTGTGGAGCAGTGACAACAGTAGATCATTCACAATTTGATGGTGGCACTATTACGTGCACAGGACAATAATCAGAAAGTATATCATTCAAACAATCCTATAGATGTGTATAAGGTGAATGTTTGTAAGTGTGAAAAAATTTTTTGTGAAAAATACGTTGAAAAATCCACGTAATAGTGTATTAAAAATTGTCTCATCAATTGGAATAAAGCAATGAACAAGTGAAGAGTGTGTGAAATAAGTCCATGAAACAATAAAACAATAGGTGAACGTGAGTCAATGAAATATTAAAGTGACTTATGCATAAGAAACCTCAAATATATATATAAGAAACCTTCAAAAAATATATTAAAAAATGAAAACATTGATTAATGAAAAAATAAAAAAATAAAAATTAAAACATGAAAAAATCAATCCACTGAGAGTAGAAAAAATAGAAAAATAGATGTAACCCAAATGTTAATAAAAGTGACAAACTTGTGTATTTGATAGGAGTTGTTATCAGGGGGTCCTGGGGGTTTCTTTAAATGTTCGTTATCCAATTTGTTATATTGTCCTTGAAATTGTCCCTATAAAAAGTAATATAATAGTGTAGATTGTCCAACAATTAAAATGGAAAAAAGAATAGTGCTTACCAGCTGGGTCAACGCGTTTCGGCCCTTAACTCAGGCCTTTATCAAGACCAGTCACACATACACATCTATAGGATTGTTTGATTGATATCCTTTCTGATTATTGTCCTGTGCATGTAATAGTGCCACCATCAAATTGTGGATGATCTACTGTTGTCACTGCTCCACAGTTGTTATCCATTCAGTACTTCAGATAACACATTCAGTATTTTATTGTACATTCAGTATGTTATTAGAATTTTAATATGTTTCATGGATCCATGACTAACACTCATTGTCAACCATTGTTTTACTATTGCTTTTAATGTGTAACAGTTACACCTCTGTTATAGTTTTATCTTGAATAAACATTTTAATATCTATTCACCACATCCACTCTGACATCTAGTCACTATATCCACCTCAGATCCATCTTCCCTATTTGCCTTGAGCATCACTTTCTCATTTTATTATGATTTTATTTTCACCTCGGCCTTAGGCGCTTTACACACCCCAATTTACTCCAATTTTCCTTTTGGCCAGTTAGGAGGCCTTCTTGTGTACAGCAAGGGGTTCACATCTGAGCGCTTGGTCACTATCTCTTCTTTCTCACATTAGAGCCATAGATATGCGTCCTAAGGCATTGCCTTGCTTTATATCTCAGTTGTGACTGGGCTGAGGGGGTCGAAGCCCATATAATAATCTTCTCCTTTATCATCTCCACTTGTACCCCCCTTAGTACATAAGGATACAAGCTCCCCTGTTCTGTATACCACCTTTTAAACAATCAACTACAATGAGTGCAGCTCATAGGCAGGGCCTACTACACCTTCAGTTTTTAGGAAACTTGTGTTATGGGAAGACCAGGTTGTGGGTGAGGCCAAAGCATGCATGGTGGGTGGCAGAAGTTACCAGTACTGCACAGGCTCTGGCTGAGAAGCTGCGGGCATGCTAAAATATTTTTGCCATAAAAATGTTAAATTACACTGTTTAGCTACTGTCATAGGAGCACCTTTTCATATTAGGTTAAATAATATATTTCAGGGTGTGCACCATATGAACAATTAGATAATATACTAGCTATTCTTACTATCCTATATTGGGCCAGATTACAAGTGGAGTGGTATTTAACGCTTACGCTTGAGTGCTAATACTGCTGAAAGTAAACTTGTAACACGTGTGAGAGAAACCTCACACAGGTATGTAACTTGATTAATTAACTGCCACTCTGGTCTCTTAGGAATGCAATAAGGCACATTGGCAGATACTCTGAGCTCACAGATATGATTCTTGGCACACGAGCTGACATACTAGACTCATGTAGCAGATGAGCTGATATCCTGTATATCAGACATGTTTTCAACTTGTTAGGTGTATTGACACTTTGGATAAACAGGTATGCAACTTGGCAGATGAGATGACATGCTGGATACACAGCTAGACTGTGAAACACAGGAGCTCAGGAGAAAGATGTATTGCTGCTTTTTTAAAAATAAATTTGTTGAGAGAAAGAAAGAGAATCCTTCTGATCTGACAATCAAACCTCAGCTCCTATTGTTCCAAGCGTCTATTCCTCAGAACGACCCTTTTCTCCCAGAACCTATTGGACTCTCGCCCCTCCACCAAGTCAAACCCTACCTTCCCTAAGGTTCGCTTTATTCCTGGCATTTATCTATTACAATGTTCCTAACCATAATCCCTAATAAATAAAGACTTTGGGGCCGATTTATCAATCTCTGTCCAACATGATACGCTGTAGCGTATCATGTCCGACAGACATCGCTGAATGCCGACAGCATACGCTGTCAGCATTTAATGTTGCACAAGCAGTTCTGGTGAACTGCTTGTGCAATGCCACCCCTGCAGAGCAGGGGGTGTCAATCAACCCGATCGTATAGTATCGGGCGGATTGATGTCACCAGCCTCAGAGGCAGCGGACCAGTTAAGGAGCTGCTTCATAACTGCTGTTTCCGGCGAGCCTGAAGGCTCGTGCAGAAACAGAGGCATCAGGGGCCATTCAGCCCTTGATAAATCAGCCTCAAAAGCTGAATATTAATCAAGTTATCTCTTTTATTTAGTAAAGTCCATTCCAGTTCATCGGAATTCCTGTACAAAGTGCTTTTAATATTTTGGCTATTTTGCACAGATTTTATTTATTTTTATTATTTTCTTGTGCATGTGAATTCTAATATTTATAAACCTCATTGTTTTTGGAAGTTTAAACAACTCATTGTAAATTACATCAAATATACATTACACACATCAAAGAATTTACATTAATAGTTAAAATGACATTAAATGTCCCTTGCTTTTGTGTAGAAATTATGCTTGTTCTATACTCCATAGGAGGCCAAAAAGCAAAATCTGTAAAAGGCAAATGCTGCAAATCATAAAGCTGGTTTAAGCAATTTGCAGCATTTTGAAAACTTAGCTTACAGATTTTGCTTTTTAGCCTCTCTTGGCAAAATAAGACAAAGCATAATTTTAACACAAAAGCCAGAGGTGCTTAATGTCCCTATAAGTTAAACCAACTTCAATTTAAACAAATAAGCAGTCATTATAAATATTGAATAAGCTTGCTGTGGTCTGTGAAAATCAATATGAAAATCCATTTGAAGAGCCTAAAATATGGCTGGGTTTGTTTTTTTATTGTTCACTATTGTTATATGGTTTACTAATTTATATAATTTTACTAATACAAATGGTCGCTTTTCTAATTCATTGAAAGGATTTTGAAAGGGGGGCAAAAGGCACCTAGCTGTCATACAATATTTTTACATTGTAATTCTTATGGATTGAAATGGGGGCCATTGTTAACTGCAACAGTACAATAAAAAGCATTTCTATAACCATATAAATATAACATCTTTAGTTGAACAAATTCTTAAAATTACTTTAACCCAGCCAAGGATACCCTTGAGGAGTTTGACCTCTACTCCACACATAATACGCATTCAATTCAATGGGATTCTGAGCCCTAAGAGCTGACCAATCAAGTCTTTCCTATCCCACTCATTAAAACCTAAACTTACCACTTCATCAAATGGCCCTGCAAAGAAGAAAAGGGCAGGCCCAAAATAAATACCTTATGCTTATGCCATTTAAATGCTCCCCTTCACTCAAATAGTATGGGCCAAGAAAAAGAAAATAACCCAAATTGAACTACAAGATCAAAATGCTCACAAGAGATGGAGGACCCAATCAGCAAATAATGATCTATATAAAAATGCCCTCCAGCAGGCAATATCAAATAGAGCGTCATTAGCCATTGTAAGACCAGATGATGTCTCTCTATATTGTTCTGCAGTAGCTATTGTCTGCATTGTAGTATGGCCTTCTAATCCATGTCAACTTTATAATGCACAAGAGGGAGCTGAGGCACTAGCACCCACTTGTGGGACCTTAGCATGCTTAGCTTGCCCAATACCTCTAGAAATCTACCTAGCTACAGCCAGCGTGTTGCTGATGAAAAGCCCTCCAACTTCATGACCAGTGCCTTCATGATTAAAACAAACCACTCAGGAAACTTGACAATGGTTTTATTCTATTACTCTATCTAATCTATAGAATTGATGAAATATTTAAAGGGATGCGATGTTGCAATAAGAAAATGTTCTAATGCATTAGATACTTTTCTTTTTGCACTATTGATTACTCATCGATAACATCTTGCCTAATAAATCAGCCATTTTTGTAAAACTGAGAAACACGTATTAAAGTTTTAAAACTCACTGGATAGAGTGTGATAGTGATAACCTGGAGTTCAGCTTTATGACCGTTGAGAGTGTCAGCATGCATGCTTTGTACTACATCTGTTGCACCGATGTAGCCTTGAGTTGGGTTTAACAATACTTCATTATGTGGTGCCCCTTGTTTTATGTTTGATTTTTAGATTACACAGAACATGTTTAATCCCCCCCCCCCAAAAAAAAAAAAAAAGATTAAAATATAGTTAAAGTCAGCTCCAGGCTGGTAATGTGCATTGCTGGTCCAAAAATGACTTTAACTATGTAGTTAATCCCTTAATGAGTGTTGAGAACTCATAGGTATAGACAATAAGTAGTGCAATAAGAAAGTGTTCTGACATAGAGCATTTTGTAGCAGTATGTTCCTGTAAAGTTCATTTGTAGTGTAGACATTCAAAACACATTGGGCCAGATTACGAGTGGTGGGTTAACAGTTAAGCGCAAGCGAAAAGGGGTTTATTATGTCGGTTTGCACCCATCGGGTTAATCGCTTATATTACAAGTTGAAAGTAAAAATGAATGCGTGAGCTCAATTGCAATTCACACTAGAATGATTACCGCATCCTCAGAGCTCTGATTAAATATTTTGAAAAACAAAAAAGTGTCACAAGACACATGAAAAATACATTATAAACTACAGTTACACTCATAATAACAGTACCTAATAAAATTATGCGCACCCTTGGTAAATATGAGCAAATAAGGCTGTGAAAAATTGTCTTTATTGTTTAACCTTTTGATCTTTTGTTCAAAACAATACACAAAAATACTCTGCTCTCATGGATATCAAACAATTACGAACACAAGACAGGTTTATCCCCCCCACAAATATCTTTGTTAAATATATCTGTGCCACAATTATTGGCACCCCTGTGAATTCATATGAGAAAAATATATTTGAAGTATAATCCCATTGATATTTTACATTTTAAAGTAAAAAGTAGGAAAAGGAAATTGTTGAACCATGACTTCCTGTTTCACAGGGGTATAAATATGAGGTAACAAATAGGCTAAATTCCCTTAGTCATTCATCACAATGGGTTAGACCAAGGAATATAGCTGTGATGTGTGGGTAAAGGTTGTTGAGCTTCACAAAATGGGGAGTGGCTATAAGAAAATAGCAAAAACATTGAAAATGCACATTTCCACCATCAGGACAACAATTAAGAGGTTCCAATCAACTGGAAATGTTAGCAATAAACCTAGAAGAGGACATGTGTCTATATTGTCTCAACACACTGTGAAGAGGATGGTTTGAATGGCCAAAATATCTCCTGCGGGAGAATTGCAGAAGTTAGACACGTTTTGGGGTCAGAAAGTCTCCAAAACTACAATCCAACGTCACCTACATCACCACAAGTTATTTGGAAGAGTTTCAAGAAAAAAGCATTTACACTCATCCAAAAACAAACTTAAGCATCTTCAGTTTCCAGACACCACTGGAACTTTAAATGGGATCGGGTTCTATGGTCAGATTAAACTAAAATAGAGCTTTTTGGCAATAAACACCAGAGGTGGGATTGGCGCTGTCGGGGTTTTTTTCCCTGTTGTGTATGCCATGTGCTGCTGGCAGCCATTTTACTCACCTCTCTTCCTGACTATGGTGCATCTTTAGTTGAACAAATTCTTAAAATTACTTTAACCCAGCCAAGGATACCCTTGAGGAGTTTGACCTCTACTCCACACATAATACGCATTCAATTCAATGGGATTCTGAGCCCTAAGAGCTGACCAATCAAGTCTTTCCTATCCCACTCATTAAAACCTAAACTTACCACTTCATCAAATGGCCCTGCAAAGAAGAAAAGGGCAGGCCCAAAATAAATACCTTATGCTTATGCCATTTAAATGCTCCCCTTCACTCAAATAGTATGGGCCAAGAAAAAGAAAATAACCCAAATTGAACTACAAGATCAAAATGCTCACAAGAGATGGAGGACCCAATCAGCAAATAATGATCTATATAAAAATGCCCTCCAGCAGGCAATATCAAATAGAGCGTCATTAGCCATTGTAAGACCAGATGATGTCTCTCTATATTGTTCTGCAGTAGCTATTGTCTGCATTGTAGTATGGCCTTCTAATCCATGTCAACTTTATAATGCACAAGAGGGAGCTGAGACACTAGCACCCACTTGTGGGACCTTAGCATGCTTAGCTTGTCCAATACCTCTAGAAATCTACCTAGCTACAGCCAGCGTGTTGCTGATGAAAAGCCCTCCAACTTCATGACCAGTGCCTTCATGATTAAAACAAACCACTCAGGAAACTTGACAATGGTTTTATTCTATTACTCTATCTAATCTATAGAATTGATGAAATAATTAAAGGGATGCGATGTTGCAATAAGAAAATGTTCTAATGCATTAGATACTTTTCTTTTTGCACTATTGATTACTCATCGATAACATCTTGCCTAATAAATCAGCCATTTTTGTAAAACTGAGAAACACGTATTAAAGTTTTAAAACTCACTGGATAGAGTGTGATAGTGATAACCTGGAGTTCAGCTTTATGACCGTTGAGAGTGTCAGCATGCATGCTTTGTACTACATCTGTTGCACCTATGTAGCCTTGAGTTGGGTTTAACAATACTTCATTATGTGGTGCCCCTTGTTTTATGTTTGATTTTTAGATTACACAGAACATGTTCAATCCCCCCCCCCAACAAAAAAAAAAAGATTAAAATATAGTTAAAGTCAGCTCCAGGCTGGTAATGTGCATTGCTGGTCCAAAAATGACTTTAACTATGTAGTTAATCCCTTAATGAGTGTTGAGAACTCATAGGTATAGACAATAAGTAGTGCAATAAGAAAGTGTTCTGACATAGAGCATTTTGTAGCAGTATGTTCCTGTAAAGTTCATTTGTAGTGTAGACATTCAAAACACATTGGGCCAGATTACGAGTGGTGGGTTAACAGTTAAGTGCAAGCGAAAAGGGGTTTATTATGTCTGTTTGCACCCATCGGGTTAATCGCTTATATTACAAGTTGAAAGTAAAAGTGAATGCGTGAGCTCAATTGCAATTTACACTAGAATGATTACCGCATCCTCAGAGCTCTGATTAAATATTTTGAAAAACAAAAAAGTGTCACAAGACACATGAAAAATACATTATAAACTACAGTTACACTCATAATAACAGTACCTAATAAAATTATGCGCACCCTTGGTAAATATGAGCAAATAAGGCTGTGAAAAATTGTCTTTATTGTTTAACCTTTTGATCTTTTGTTCAAAACAATACACAAAAATTACTCTGCTCTCATGGATATCAAACAATTACGAACACAAGACAGGTTTATCCCCCCCACAAATATCTTTGTTAAATATATCTGTGCCACAATTATTGGCACCCCTGTGAATTCATATGAGAAAAATATATTTGAAGTATAATCCCATTGATATTTTACATTTTTAAGTAAAAAGTAGGAAAAGGAAATTGTTGAACCATGACTTCCTGTTTCACAGGGGTATAAATATGAGGTAACAAATAGGCTAAATTCCCTTAGTCATTCATCACAATGGGTTAGACCAAGGAATATAGCTGTGATGTGTGGGTAAAGGTTGTTGAGCTTCACAAAATGGGGAGTGGCTATAAGAAAATAGCAAAAACATTGAAAATGCACATTTCCACCATCAGGACAACAATTAAGAGGTTCCAATCAACTGGAAATGTTAGCAATAAACCTAGAAGAGGACATGTGTCTATATTGTCTCAACACACTGTGAAGAGGATGGTTTGAATGGCCAAAATATCTCCTGCGGGAGAATTGCAGAAGTTAGACACGTTTTGGGGTCAGAAAGTCTCCAAAACTACAATCCAACGTCACCTACATCACCACAAGTTATTTGGAAGAGTTTCAAGAAAAAAGCCTTTACACTCATCCAAAAACAAACTTAAGCACTGTCGGGGGCAGACCTTGGGTGGTTTATCCTCGTCCCCGGAACCGCTTAAGGAGAAACCTTTGGTCATGTTTGTCCTTTCCTAGGTGGACTCCTACATATTCACCCATTCTCTTGTTGACTCCGGTGCTGCGGGCTATTTCATTGACAGTGCTTTTGTATCAAAGCACTCCATTCCTGTTTTGCCTTGGTCCGTTCCGCTTGCTATTGAGGCCATTGATGGCAGGCTCCTTCAGCCCGCACTCGTTACTCACGAAACTGCTCCGTTGTCCATGGCTGTTGCGGCTCTCCATTTTGAAACTCTCCAGTTCCAGGTGATAAACTCTCCGCATTTTCTGGTTGTTCTGGGTTATCCCTGGCTCCAAAAGCACAATCCCAGTCTCGACTGGCGCAGGTCCGAAATGTTGTTGTGGTCCCCGCAATGTATTTCCACTTGTCTTCGGAAACCAGTTAAAGTCTTGTGCACTTCTTCGGTTTCTAAATTGCCAGAGGAGTACCGAGAGTTCCTAGACGTGTTTGACAAGGTGCGTTCTGGTACGTTGACTCCTCACCGGTCTTACAATTGTGCCATAGACCTGTCACGGGGGATCATCCGCAAATCCTGCTCTCCTGCAGGGGCTGGCTTCTTCTTTGTGAAGAAAAAGGGTGGCGAGTTAAGACCATGTATCGGTTATAGGGGTCTTAATCATCTTACCATTAAGAATGCTTACCCTATTCCGCTTATTATGGAACTCTTTGACCGCCTCAAGGGAGCTACGGTTTTTACTAAACTTGATTTCAGAGGAGCGTACAATCTCGTTACGATTAAGGAGGGCCACGAATGGAAAACAGCATTTAACACCAGGAGTGGGCATTATGAGTATCTTGTAATGCCTTTTGGCCTATGTAATGCTCCTGCTGTTTTTCAGGAATTTATTAATGATGTCCTACGAGATATGTTGCAACAGTGTGTTGTGGTGTACTTAGACGACATCCTCATACACTCACCCACACTTGAGGCTCATCGTTCTGATGTTACACGGGTTCTTCAGAGACTACGTGAGAATGGCCTGTTTTGTAAACTCGAGAAATGTGAGTTCCATCAGACTCAAGTAACCTCCCTAGGTTATGTTATCTCCGTTGCAGGGTTCTCCATGGATCCTGACAAGTTATCTGCAATTCTGCAGTGGCCTCGCCCAGTTGGTCTTTGGTCTATTCAACGTTTTTTGGGGTTCGCCAATTACTATAGAAAGTTTATTAAAAACTTTTCTTCCT
The DNA here is from genome assembly GCF_027579735.1 of Bombina bombina. Classification (NCBI taxonomy): domain Eukaryota; kingdom Metazoa; phylum Chordata; class Amphibia; order Anura; family Bombinatoridae; genus Bombina; species Bombina bombina. The sequence goes on along the minus strand of NC_069504.1, from coordinate 194,039,313 downwards.
TGGTCAAACCTATCACAGACATGACCCGTAAAGAGAATGATTCACTCCATTGGTCACCTACTGCCATTAAGGCCTTTGATAGTCTTAAGACTGCCTTTGCTGCCACTCCAGTTCTGGCTCATCCTAACCCTGTCCTGCCTTTCATTCTTGAGGTCAATGCGTCTGAGACTGGAGTAGGTGCCCACTTGTCTCAACGTCATACGCCTTAAGGTTCCTTGCATCCGTGTGGTTTCTTCTCTAAGAAATTGTCTCCAGCGGAGTGCAATTATGAAATTGGCGACAGGGAATTACTGGCCATAATTTTGGCACTTAAGGAATGGAGGCATCTTCTCAAGGGTACTAGCGTGCCAGTGCTCATTCTTACTGACCACAAGAATTTAACTTAACTATCCGAAGCAAAACGTTTGTCACCCCGACAGGCCAGATGGGCGCTATTTTTGTCTCGGTTTAATTATGTGGTCTCCTACCTGCCTGGTAGTAAGAATGTTAGGGCTGATGCCCTCTCTCGACAATTTTCGCCTCTGTCCAAGGAGGAGTCTGTACCTACTCCTGTTATACCTCCTGACCATTTTTTGGCTGCCATACGTACTAATTTGACTTCTCCCTTGGGGGAGGAGATCCTGGCTGCACAAACCAATGCGCCTCCTGAGAAACCTAGTGGTGTTTTGTTCCTGAGAATCTTCGAACTAAACTTTTGCACACTTACCACTATCCTAAAGCCGCAGGTCACCCAGGCAAGAACCAAATGATTTAGTCTGTCACTCAACAATTCTGGTGGCCAGGTCTTCGTTCTGATGTTGGGTATTCCGGCTTTGGAGGAGCATCTCCAGCAACTCCGTTCCACGTGAGTGCAGATTCAGGATTGCCTTCATCGTTCTATGCAGCGCCAAAAGTTCCAGGCTGATCGTAGGCGTCTGCCCGCACCTTCCTACCAGGTTGATGAGAGAGTTTGGCTGTCCTCCCGCAACTTGAACCTTCGTGTGCCTTCCAATAAATTGGCTCCCCATTATGTTGGTCCTTTTCGAATACTCCGACGGGTTAATCCTGTGGCCTACGCTCTTGACCTTCCTCTTGCTATGCCCATCTCCAATGTTTTTCATGTCTCCCTCTTAAAACCATTGGTTTGTAATCGGTTTACCACTGTGTTGCCTCGTCCCCGTCCTATCTTTGTTGACAACCATGAGGAGTATGAGGTCAGCAGCATTATTGACTCTCGTATGTCCAGGGGCCGTGTACAGTATTTGGTTCACTGGAGAGGCTACGGTCCGGAGGAGCGTCCTTGGGTTCCCTCCTCTGATGTTCATGCTCCCGCCCTCCTCCGTGCCTTCCATGCCCCTTTCCCCAATAAGCCTTTTGTCCTCCCGCGGGGGAAGGGTCATTGAGGCGATGTTTGCCATGTGCTGCTGGCATCCATTTTACTCACCTCTCTTCCTGACTATGGTGCATTGTGGGGGATGCTGCTCAATTCCTGCACTTCCTTTTATGGCCAGACTAGTGTGCATCATCCATGTAAGACAGGATGCAGTCTCAGAATTGTGATGTTATCACTTATTATTTAAAGGGCCTCTGTTCAGTATGCTTTGCCTTTGCGTTGTCTCAGACCTGTTTGTGAGAGTTCCTGTGTATTACCTGGCTGCCTGACATCCTTCCTGGTTCCTGATCCCTGGCTTGTTCCTGACTCTGCTGTTTTCCTTGTTCCTGATTCCGGCTCGTCTGACTATTCGCTTTGGCTCCTGACTCGGCTTGTCTGACTACCAGCTCTGGTTTTGATTCCTGGCTTGTTATTTGACTTGTGGACTTTTTATTATTTTTTGCTATTAATAAAGGTGTGATTATTTTTGCATTTCTCGTCTCAGTCTGATTCCTGGCACCCTGACAGGCGCACACAGATAGGTAGCCATATGGAAAAGTACCTCATGCCCACGATTAAATATGGTGGTGGTTCTTCAGGAGAAATTTGAGGAAGCATTTTTTTACAGAAAGGGTGGTAGATTCATGGAATAAACTTCCATTTGAGGTGGTAAACACAAAGACTGTAAAGGAATTAAAAAATGCCTGGGACATGAATAAGGCTATCCTAAGGAAAAAGTAACATGTAATATGGGTAGACTTGATGGGCCTTTTTAGTTCTTATCTACCGTCAAATTCTATGTTTCTATGTTTAATGTTTTGGGGCTGTTTTTCTGCCAGAGGACCTGGACATTTTGTTAGGATACATGGCATCATTGCCTCTATCAAATATCAACAGATATTAAGGGAACAACTGACTGCCTCTGCCAGAAATCTCAACATGGGCCGTGGTTGGATCTTCCAGCAGGACAATGATTCAAAACATACATTAAAAAAATAACACCAAAATCGTTTACTGACCACAAAATCAAGGTCCTGCCTTGGCCATCAAAGTCCCCTGACTTGAACCCTATAGAAAACCTGTGAGGTGAACTGAAGAGGAGAGTCCACCAGCGTCAACCTCAAAATTTGAAGGATCTGGAGAGATTCTTTTTGGAGGAATGGTCTCAGATCCCTTGCCATGCATTCTCCAAACTCATCAGGCATTATAGGTAGACTCAGAGCTGTTATCTTGGCAAAGGGAGGTAGCACAAAGTATTGACTAAAAGGGTGCCAATAATTGTGGCACACATATATTTAAAGGGACAGTCAACACCAGAATATTTGTTGTTTGCATAACCAACACAGTTATAATAATACACGTTTTACCTCTGTAATTAGCTTGTATCTAAGCCTCTGCCGACTGTCCCCTTATTTCAGTTTATTTCACAGACTAAGAAATTAGCATATGAACCTCCTAGGTTTGCTTTAGAGAACAAAGCAAAATTGGTGATAAAAGTAAATTGGAAATGTTTAAAATTACATGCCCTATTTGAATTATGAAAGGTTTTTTTGGACTTGACTGTCCCTTTAATAAAGATTTTTATTTTTGGATAAACCGGAGTTGTGTTTTGCATTTGTTTGATATCCATGAGAGCAGAGTATTTTTGTGTACTTTTTTTTAAAAAAAGATCAAAAGGTTAAAAAATAAAGTCAATTTTCACATGCTTCTTTGCTCATGTTTGCCAAGGGTGCCAATATTAGTGTAAGGGCATTGGTACCCTTTGCAGTTAAGTAGATGAAAACATGTAAAATCATATTTATGCAATATTCATATTTAATAAAGTGTTATACTGTATATTTACTGTAAAAATGTCATTCCTATGTTTGCGTCTATATTAAAACGTATTTATTCTCATACACAAAATGTATTATGAACTATAACATATTATAAACTAAAACGATATTACAACCTGTTTCATTTGTTTTTATTGTATTTATTGATTTTACTGTTGAAATTGTTCTAATTATATTTGAACTTACTGTGCCGCATGGATCCATGTTGTAATATCGTTTTAGTTTATAATATTGTCAGGTTAGGAAATATCCAGAAGTAGACCCAAATGCAAGGGCGAATTTAAACAACACCCTTGCACTCTGAGTTTAATCCAGGACGTGACCCCATGACAACCTCCAAAAAACAAAGTACTCACGATATGGAGCAGGGTTAGCCTGTGCCAAAGTAATTCATGATATCAGCCAGATAGACTTCTGAATAAGGAACTGGTTTCAGGAAATGCCTTCCACAGAATCAGGAGAGCAGGGAAAGTCACTTATACTCAGACAGAAGAAGGGTAAAACAGGAAACAGTTAATAATGCAGGATTAGGTCTTTTGTTATCAGGCAGTCTGAAGGTTAACACTGTGTAGACAGTCTTTGCAGAGTATGCAACAGGTAATCAGGCAGTTTGAGGGTTAACTCTGAGTAGACAGTCTTTGCAGAGTATGCAACAGGTAATCAGGCAGTTTGAGAGTTAACACTGTGTAGACAGTCTTTGCAGAGTATGCAACAGGTAATCAGGCAGTTTGAGGGTAAACACTGTGTAGTCAGAACTTGCAGAATTAACAACATGTAATCAGGTAGTTTGAAGGTTAACACTGTGTTGTCAGAACTTGCAGTGATAGCAACAGGTAAGCTGGTAGTTTGAAGGTTAACACAGATTAATCGTATTTGCAGAGTTTGGAAACAGGTAAACATGCAGATTGAAGGATTCACAGAAATAACAGTATTTGAATAGTTTGCACTACACAGAGTAGTCTGAATATGCAGGGATTGCAGCAGGTAAACAGGAAGTTTGAAAGTTTCACAAAACAAACAGTACTTGCATTGTTTGGAGACAGGTATTCAGGAGGTTGAAGGTTAATCCAGCATAGTAAGTCCTTGAAGATATTGGCAACAGAAAAGCAGCAATTAGAGAGATTCCTCAGCGAAATCCTAACAGAAGCCTCAAAGTTAACAAACAAACGGACACTGGAGAAACAGGAAGCCAGAATAAAAAGCCTGGTTGTGACATCATCAGGAAGGGGTGGCTCAGACACCTGTCAATCAAGCACACAGAGAGGACTGCAGAGCTTCCCAGCAGCTGAGCGTGACAGTGCCCCCTCCTCAAGGACCCCTCCGGGGGACCCGACCGGGCCTGGCAGGGTATTTCTTGTGAAAAGACTTGACAAGAGCTGGAGCATGAACATGAGAAGCCAGTTCCCAAGATCGTTCAGAGATAGGATAACCCTTCCAATGGACCAGGTAGTACAGCCGATTGCCCCATAGCTTGGAATCGAGAATCTGGCTGACTTCAAACTCAGAAGTTCCCTCTACGGAAAGTGGAGGAGGTGGTTTACTCTTGATAGGGTACCGATTGTAGATGACTGGCTTGAGTAGGGAGACATGAAACACTGGATGGATCTTGAGAGTCTTGGGTAAGGCCAGGCGGTATGCAGAAGAACAAACTCTGGAAACAATTCGAAAAGGTCCAATGTACTTAGGACCCAACTTGGTACAAGGTTGTTTTAGACGTATGAATCTGGTGGATAAAAATACTCTGTCTCCAGTACGAAGTAAAGGAGCCTTGCACCTTCTGCGATCAGCATATTTCTTATGTCTTAAGGAAGAAGAGAGTAGATTTTGACGAATGAGTTGCCAGTGATTACTGAGATTTTTCACTATACGATCTGCTCCAGGGACTTCAGTAGAACTGGTAATCATAGGAAAGGTTCTAGGTTCAAATCCATAAGCTGCCTTAAAGGGAGAGGTCTGTAATGAGGCGTTATAACGTGAGTTGTGAGCTTATTCCGCCAAAGGCAGTGGTGATGGTCTACATAATGTCTTAGAAAAGATTCCAAGGCTTGATTTACACGCTCAGTCTGTCCGTTGGATTGAGGATGGTATGCAGTAGAAAGTGATATGTTGATTCTGAAGTGTTTACAAAAAGACCTCCAAAATTTGGAAACAAATTGGACTCCACGATCTGAGACCATGTCAGTGGGAAAACCATGTAAACGAGATATATGTAGAACAAAGAGTTCAGAAAGTCTTTGAGCTGTAGGCAAGCCTGGAAGAGGTATGAAGTGAGCAGACTTGGAGAACCGATCCACCACTACCCAAATGGTCGTATTTCCAGCAGAAACAGGAAGATCTGTAACAAAGTCCATGGATAAGTGAGACCAAGGGTAATGAGGAATAGGAAGAGGGTGTAATAGACCAAACGGTCGATGAGAAGATTGTTTGTTCGAAGCACAAGAACTACAAGCAGCAATATAATCCTTAACATCCCTCCTCATAGTGGACCACCAAACATGCTGCTTCAGTTTCCACAACGTATTGGTTATTCCCGGATGACCTGCTGAAATGTTGTCATGAGCCCAACGTAGAAGCTTAAGACGTAATCCTTTGGGTACATACAGGATACCAGAAGGTAGTTTGCAAGAAGATGGTACCCGGACTTGAGCAGCATGTAAAGCCTGTACTGGAAAAGAGGATACTTGAGCCAAAACTTTGACTGGACGTAGTATAGGTTCTGAATCCAATGGAGAAGGTTCAGAAGATTGGAACTGCCTAGATAAAGCATCTGCCTTGGAATTTTTTGAACCAGGAACATAGGAAAGTACAAAATTAAACCTGGAGAAGAACAAGGCCCACCGAGCCTGACGAGGATTGAGACGTGTAGCTGTTTGGAGGTATAAAAGATTCTTGTGATCTGTCAGAATGAAAAAAGGTTGACTGGTACCCTCTAACCAATGCCTCCATTCATCCAAAGCTAATTTTATAGCCAAAAGCTCCTTATTGCCCACATCATAATTTAACTCGGCAGGATTGAATTTTTTCGAAAAGAACGCCACAGGATGTATCTTGCTGGTAGTCGGATCACGTTGGGAGAGAACAGCTCCAGCTGCTATAGAGGAAGCGTCAACCTCCAAAATAAACTGGAAATCAGGAATTGGATGACTGAGAAGAGGTGCAGAAGAAAATGCTGATTTTAGCGTTTCAAAAGCCTGTGCTGCCGAAGAGGACCAGTTCTTATAATTTTGCCCTTTCTTAGTAAGAGAAGTGAGTGGAGACGTGATGTCAGCAAAGTTCTTTATAAACTTTCTATAGTAATTGGCAAAGCCAAGAAACCTCTGCAGGGATTTGAGAGTAGTTGGTCTGGGCCAGTCCTTGATAGCCGACAGTTTAGCAGGATCCATCTCAAAACCTGATTCAGAAATGATATACCCCAAAAAGGGGATGGAACTCTGATGAAAAGAGCATTTCTCCAATTCAGCGAACAGGGAATTGTCTTGTAACCTCTGAAGAACCAGTCTTACATGATGTACATGTTCCTGTAATGTTTTTGAATAGATTAGAATGTCATCGAGGTAAATGATAACAAATTGATTTAGATAATCTCTGAAGATTTCGTTAACAAAGTGCTGAAATACTGCTGGTGCATTGCACAATCCAAATGGCATTACTAGATACTCATAGTGACCAAATCTAGTGTTAAATGCTGTCTTCCATTCGTCTCCTTTACGGATTCTGACCAGATTGTAGGCCCCACGGAGATCTAACTTGGAAAAAATAGAATCACCTTGAAGACGATCGAATAACTCATAAATGAGCGGCAAAGGATAACTGTTTTTGACAGTAATCTGATTCAAGGCTCGATAATCAATACAGGGACGAAGACCTCCATCTTTTTTCCCAATGAAGAAAAAACCTGCACCCACAGGTGAAGAGGAAGGACGAATGAATCCTCTGGCTAAGTTGTCCTTTATGTATTCCTCAAGAGAGACATTTTCTTGATGAGAGAGGGGATAGGTCCTTCCCTTAGGTAGAGGAGCCCCTGAATACAATTCGATAGGACAGTCAAATATCCGGTGTGGAGGTAACGTCTCAGCCTCTTTTTTTTGAAAACACATCACTAAAGGCATGATAGTAATTGGGCAATGATTCAGGAACTTCCACCATAGCTACGACAGGACTGGATGGTTTAGAGGGATTTTGCAGGCAATGTTTGAAACAGGTAGTTCCCCAGGAAATAAGTTCTCCTTTAGACCATGAGAAAACTGGATCATGAAGCTGCAACCAAGGTAACCCCAGAATCAATGGTATGTGGGGAGAAGAGATGACATCTAAACGAATAATTTCAGAATGAAGTATGCCCACAGTCAAAAGAAGAGGAATGGTAGAATGCTTTATGATACCAGTACCTAGAGGCTGTCCACTGACAGTAGTTACCTTAATTAACTGTTTCTTGGCTTGAAGAGGAATCCTGAGAGAGTCAGCAAAGTTAGAATCAATGAATACTCCAGCAGCTCCAGAATCGATGAGAGCTTGAGCTCGAAACTTGGTGTTTCCAAAAGAGATAGTTACAGGAACAAAAAGTTTAGAATTGAGGGAAGACATGGGATTCTGGCTTAACTCTGTCCCTCTATCAAAAGTTAAGCCTTGGCTTTTACTGGCCGGATAGGACAGTCCTTCAGTAAATGTCCTTTGGTACCACAATACAGACATAACCCAAGAGTACGCCTTCTATGGCGTTCAGCTTTTGACAATTTAATAGCTCCTATTTCCATGGGTTCCACAGACTCAGGAGATTGGGAATTATTATTAGAAAGACTTGAGGTTCGATTAGGAGGACGAAATGAAGATTTAACAAAGGATCTCCGATCCCTATCTCTCTCCTGAAGACGTTCAGAATGCCGGGCGTCAAGAGTAATACATAAATTGATAAGACCCTCCAATGAATCGGGGAGTTCCCGAAATACTAGTTCATCCTTAAGGCGTTCGCAAAGTCCTTTGCGAAAGGCTGCCCGTAAGGCTCCATGGTTCCAATCAGTTTCTGCGGCTAAAGTCCTGAATTCAATAGCATATTGAGCTACCGAAAGGGATCCCTGTCTCAGATCCAACAATCCTGCCTCAGCAGCTGCAGACCTCCCAGGCTTGTCAAAAACAGAAGAAAAAATGGACACAAATAATTCCACATCCTGTAGTAACGGATCATTCTTCTCTAAAAGAGGGGACACCCAGGCTAGAGCCTTACCCTTCAAGAGAGAAATAATAAAGGTGATTTTGGAAGCAGAATTGGAAAAAACTTGAGGATTGTTTCTGAAGTGTAAACGACACTGATTAAGGAATCCCCGGCATTCTTCTGGATTACCGTCATATTTATCTGGAAGTGGGATTCGTGGTATATTCTGTCCAACAGTTTGAGGTGGATTAAAAACAGCATTGGTGCTAGTAGCAGTGGCAGCAGGAGTCACCGTCGCTTGAGAAGGAGCGGAGAGGTTATGTAGCAGAGCAGTAATCTGGTCAAGCTTGGAATCCAAAGATTGCAAATGAGCAGAATGATTTCCTAGAAGTTGCCCTTGTAGAGCCACAGCCCTGGATAACTCGTCAGGGTCTATATTATGGTCCGTTTGTACTGTCAGGTTAGGAAATATCCAGAAGTAGACCCAAATGCAAGGGCGAACTTAAACAACACCCTTGCACTCTGAGTTTAATCCAGGACGTGACCCCACGACAACCTCCAAAAAACAAAGTACTCACAATATGGAGCAGGGTTAGCCTGTGCCAAAGTAATTCATGATATCAGCCAGATAGACTTCTGAATAAGGAACTGGTTTCAGGAAATGCCTTCCACAGAATCAGGAGAGCAGGGAAAGTCACTTATACTCAGACAGAAGAAGCGTAAAACAGGAAACAGTTAATAATGCAGGATTAGGTCTTTTGTTATCAGGCAGTCTGAAGGTTAACACTTTGTAGACAGTCTTTGCAGAGTATGCAACAGGTAATCAGGCAGTTTGAGGGTTAACTCTGAGTAGACAGTCTTTGCAGAGTATGCAACAGGTAATCAGGCAGTTTGAGAGTTAACACTGTGTAGACAGTCTTTGCAGAGTATGCAACAGGTAATCAGGCAGTTTGAGGGTAAACACTGTGTAGTCAGAACTTGCAGAATTAACAACATGTAATCAGGTAGTTTGAAGGTTAACACTGTGTTGTCAGAACTTGCAGTGATAGCAACAGGTAAGCTGGTAGTTTGAAGGTTAACACAGATTAATCGTATTTGCAGAGTTTGGAAACAGGTAAACATGCAGATTGAAGGATTCACAGAAATAACAGTATTTGAATAGTTTGCACTACACAGAGTAGTCTGAATATGCAGGGATTGCAGCAGGTAAACAGGAAGTTTGAAAGTTTCACAAAACAAACAGTACTTGCATTGTTTGGAGACAGGTATTCAGGAGGTTGAAGGTTAATCCAGCATAGTAAATCCTTGAAGAGATTGGCAACAGAAAAGCAGCAGTTAGAGAGATTCCTCAGCGAAATCCTAACAGAAGCCTCAAAGTTAACAAACAAACGGACACTGGAGAAACAGGAAGCCAGAATAAAAAGCCTGGTTGTGACATCATCAGGAAGGGGTGGCTCAGACACCTGTCAATCAAGCACACAGAGAGGACTGCAGAGCTTCCCAGCAGCTGAGCGTGACAAATATGTTATAGTTCATAATACATTTTGTGTATGAGAATAAATACGTTTTAATATAGACGCTGACATATCACATATAGTTTTACTAACACATTTTATATATATCCTACCTGCCGCAGCCTTCTTTTAGGCGCTCCTAACCACACTCTATATTCATTACTTCATCTGGGGTGGCTAGGTACCCCTTTCTTGGAGCTTTTAGGCAACGATAAACTAAGCGCTGGGTTAACTATTAACTACATTCCTATTCTAAGTATTTATAGATATTCCTATATACAGTACATCTGTATATATCTACACCTATATATAATTATGTCTATATAGGTATAGATATACAGGCATAAACTGAAGGTTTTTCCAACATATACATAAATATGCATGAATGCACATACTGTATATACCCACACCACCAGCAAAAGGATTATGATTCACTAAAGGCTCAGATGATGGTTAGTATTTTTTAGCAATATTTTTTAATTAAGGTATGTACATGTTTTTTTAGACATAATGCTTTTGCACACTTAATAGACTACAGTGTAATGTAAATATAGCTTTTATATGCACTGGGAAGCAAAAAATTAGAGTGACTCACTTTATTGCTATAGTCGCTTTATTGTGGTGGCTCCGAACCCGCAATATCTCCAAGGTATGCCTCTATATTGTACCAAAAAAACATTATATATATATATATATATATATACATACATATACAGTATATATATATATATATATATAGATATATATATATACATATACAGTATATATATATATATATATATATATATATATATATTATATATGTGTGTATGTATGAATAAATAGAACATATTCTTCTATGTGAAGAACATTGGAATGTGAAATATTCATATTTTCATACTAAGTTAGTGCACTTGAGAATATACATGCACAACCCGACACACGCAAAAAGCTTACTTCTAGCACATTAATGCTCGAGCAGGAGCATTAATTAGTCCTCCACTAGTACTCTGGCCCTTAATAAAGTGTTATACTGTGTATTTGCTGTAAATATTTCATAGTCCAATGTTCTGCACATGGGGGAATATGTTCTAAGTATATTTAAATAGATATTCCAATATATAGTTGTATATATCTATACCTATATATAATTAACTATATATATAGGTATAGATATATATTTTACCAAAAAAAACATCATATATATGTAGAACTATGTATTTATGAATAAATAGAATATATTCTTCTATGTGAAGAACATTTAAATGTGAAATATTCATATTTTCATACAGGTTAGCGCACTTTAGAATATGCGATCAGGTTTGCGCACGAGTAGGGTGTTTTCCCCCCACTTTTTGGAGTCTATTGACTTCTATGGGGGAATACGTTATCACATAGCTTTTTACGAACATCGGGTTAGCATGCAAGCGAAAACTTTTTATTTTCAACTTGTAATACAAGTGCTACCCGACGAGCCAAAAAAAGTTAATTAAATACTGCTCCACTTGTAATCTGGCCCATAATGCATGTGTCATCTTATAAGAATTTCATACAATGCATTATTAGATCGCCCAATTAAGGGAGTATGTAGCTCCCAAAACATTGTCAATTTTATAGATATTCATCAATCAATACATTTTGATAAATTACCTTTTCCCCCTAATAAAGCATTGTGCTGAAGTCTATATTTGGTTGAAGCATAAACTGGCTGGTGAGGCCCACATATAATTCCAGCACCTCCCCCCATTGTTGTTACTATTGTTGTGCATGTGCTATTAAACCAAATATTCCACTAATATGGGTAGACTTGATGGGTCTTTTGGTTCTTATCTGCTGTCAAATTCTATGTTTATTTATATGTTTTTATGGCTATATATATATATGTGTGTGTGTGTGTGTGTGTTGTGAATTAATATTCAATTATACATTTTTAAAAGCTGACAACCTAAACATTGTGTACCTTCTATGAGCTTTAAGAAATGCCATTAATTAAAATTAAAATTACCTCTACTACTACATCCTATCATATCTGCACTCAATTATATATATTTACATGAAAATTTGTTTTCCTAGGAATATATGTATATGTTTTATTAACTTAATGGGACCTGCGTGTCCTCCCCAATCCTATGTTTGAAATACGTTATGTTTTGTAACTCTTTATTCTCTGAATAAAACCTTTGAAAACTTAAAAAAAAAAAAAGACCTTTACTTAATTTTGTATCATTAATAGTCATTATAGTGACACTTTTAATTCTCAAACTTATTTCTTTTGGCTTTCATATAGGTATTGTTTTTCACTAATCACTATTTGTTTTTATTATCTTTGATTTTACATTGAGCTCCTTTAGATGATAATTGTTGTAACCTTTCAACTACTAACAGTATCCTGCATATAATACTGCAGAAATCATATTTAACGTCTAGATATCATCCCTCTTGAGCAATTTCCTAGGCCAGTCAAGCTGTGCTTCAGATACAGCAAGTCTGCTGCAAATAACAATAATGACCAACACTATTGCACCATAAAACAGAGAATACTATAAAAGTCAACATAAAAAAGAAGTATTACAACAACAAACCTCTTTAATATGCCATATATGGGTTAATATGCTGTTTTCATTATAGTGCCTTTTAAACACATTGCAGTTGAGATGCCATTAGAATGTACAAGGCATATTTAGAGTTTGTTGGCTTATAAAATAGTTAGTTTTGCAACTAAAGGAAATACAAAAATGCGTTTAAAAAGAGTTTACCGTTGGTGACCCATTTGATCAAAGTTTTGTGGTCCTGTAAGGGGGTTCTCCAGGCTATCGCCAAACATTGCAAAGAACATAGAAATGACTTCGTCAGAATCATAATTACACAGCCGAAGAGCAGCCATGATCTCCTTGTAATCAGTGATGGCCGGTACCGCTTCCTGTGTGTTAAAAAAAGATAAGATGTCAGAATTACCGTTAGCTTTATTGATATTTACCTAGTAGTAGAGTACAGATTTTCTTTCTTACCTTCACTTTGCGCACAGAACGTGCTGTTAAATCCACATTCATTTCCCATAGCAATGGTAATATAAGCCAGGCGCCAGAATCACTGTCAAAGTATTTGCAGACATTTGTCTTTTCCTGTAGAGTAGAAAAATATCCAGTTTTGTGAGAGAAAAAATACACCTAAAAGCCATTTAACCTCAAATAGACAGAAGGTATGCCAGGTAACAGATCTGATCTTCCCATGAGTCTTTCATCTAAATGCCAAACTAAAAACATAATATGCATGCCATCCAACTGGCTATTTTATAACTAGTATTATTTATTTGTAGTATGCTGATTACCCAAGCAAGAGACGCACAATACATGACATTTATAGTGATGCAACGTAAATCCAGGAAATATGAACAGACACTTGGCTATACAAATTGATACAGAAGCATAGCCTCAGCATACCTAACCCATATACCCTTCATAAGATCCTGTCATCACATACTGAAAAAAAAAGCTGGAACCTATATGCAATGCAACAGATATAACTAACTTTCGTGACAACATCACTATCTTAGCTAAATATGTTTTATTCACATACTTTACAACAAACAACACTGGTATAGCTTCCAACAAGTATTAATCCCCTATTCCTTTCAAAAGGGGATCCACATACTTGGAGAAAATAGAAATCCTTAATTGTGGAAATAAGTATAAAAGTATACAAGGCAATGCAAGCTCAGGAAATTCGCCCTACGTGTTTCATACCTATAGAGGCACTTCATCAGGGATAAATTGAGACCTCCCCTTGAACGTCTTTTATAGTATAAACTTAAAGGGATATTCCAGCCAAAATTAGAAACCACATGGGTGCATTTTGGTATTGAACAGAAACAATTTTGTAATATACAAATATTAGCAAAAATGTTTCTAATAAAAGCTATAGCTGTTTCAAAAGTGTATTTAAGTATGCACCGTGCACCAGCATTTTAAACCCAACACTTGATCTGAGAGACTAAGGTGTTGTACCATCTGGTAATGACTCAATTTGTTAATTGCTGACATGATACAAGCCCACTGATGATCTGAGCAGCTGCATTATTTAAAATGTGGGTGCAGTAAAAATATCTAGCTATGCTTCACTTGCACGTGCTGAGAAAAATGTTAACACTAAAACAGTGATAACTCTTAATAGAAGCATTTTTGTCAATACATGTACATTTATATTTTGACTAGAATGTTCCTTTAACTCTTTACAAACCATACAAAATTTACATACACTATATACATATTTAAAAATCAGCAAATTCTCTTCAAAGCATATGTTAGTAACGTTATCGTAGTGTGTGTGTTGCTAAGGTGCTCACATAAATATTTATTTATTATGGTATATAAACAGTATTAAAAAAAGGTATAAGTTAAAAAAAGCACCAAAATGTTTGTAACACACAATGGGGCCGATTTATGAAGCTGCAAATGCCGCATTTTCCGTACGAGCCTTCAGGCTTGCTGAAAACAAAAGTTAAGAAGCAGCGGATGTAAGACGGCTGCTCCTTAACTCATCCGCCACTTCTGACACCCCCTGCTAGCGGCCGATTGCCCGCGAATGTGCAGGGGGCGGCATTGCACAAGCATTTCATACAAAATGCGTGTGCAATGATAAATGCCGACAGCGTATCCGCTAAATCGGCCCCAATGACTCAAAACTGTATCACCTGCTATCTGTTTCCTATACTAACCAACATATTCGAAGGGTCTTTGATAATTAATACATACAAGAATGGAATTTGTTTTTCAGAATATTTTGATACTTTGTTGCGATCTACCGCATTAGCAATATCAGTTTGTTACAAACCCAGTTCAGTAAACTTTGTATAGCTATCGAACAGTTAAACCCCTAATCCCCAAAAGCAGTCTTAAAAAAGACCTGAAAATTAAAAATGGTTCAGACATAGGGCTAGATTTAATAAGCAGCGGATGCTGCTGTCTCCACTTGACGTGTTCGGCTCGCCGGAATCTGACTACTAATACTGTACAAGTGCTTATTACACATTTGTAAACCTTAAATGATTGATTTTTTATGATTTACGTGATTTCGGTCTACAATAAAAAAGGCCCATGTTGGAAATGAATATTTCCCAGATGAAAAAGATCTCTGTTTAACAATAGTGGAATTTAGAAATCTTACACAATTAATCATTCAAATCACAAACTTACGTTTGCTCCATTTAAACTTATTTATCCATTGAAACAATGAAGCTGCTTCAGTCTCACCTAAAGTTTTGAGCCTCACTGTACAGAACGAGGTTTTACTATGCAACAGGATTAAAAAAATGTAACAGGTTTGAAAAAAAAATAAACAAGTTATAAATCACACCAAAATACCACAACACCTGCTTTAACCCCTTTAGGACCACAGCACTTTTCCATTTTCTGTCCGTTTGGGACCAAGGCTATTTTTACATTTCTGCGGTGTTTGTGTTTAGCTGTAATTTTCCTCTTACTCATTTACTGTACAAACACATATTATATACCGTTTTTCTCGCCATTAAATGAACTTTCTAAAGATACCATTATTTTCATCATCCTATAATATAAAAGGCCAGAGTGTGTTTGTCCGAAGCTGTCATGCGCAGTAGAGACAGCGCGAGGACAAACACACCTGGCCTTCAACACAGTCTGACCTGGCATCTGGGCCTGGGCCGACCGTGCGTGAGGGGGACGGGGCCGGGCGTGATGTGGGCGGGGCAGACGCCAGGAGAGAGAAAGCTCAAAAGAGGGGGGATAGAGAGAGAGCAAAAGAGGGGGGAGTAGAGATGAGAGGGAGAGAGACAGCAAAAGAGAGGGGGAAGGGAGAGCAAAAGAAAGGGGGGGGAGAGAGAACAAAATAGGGGAGATAGAGAGAGCAAAAGAGAGGGAGACAGCAAAAGAGAGGGGGAGAAAGGGGAGAGAGAGAGCAAAAGAGAGGGGACAGAGTGCAAAAGAGGGGAGAGAGAGGGGGATAGAGAGAAAGCAAAAGAGGGGGATAGAGAGCAAAAGATGGGGGATAGAGAGAGCAAAAGTGGGTGGATAGAGAGAGAAAAAGAGAGGGAGACAGCAAAAGAGAGGGGGAGGGAGAGCAAAAGAAAGGGGAGAGAGAGCAAAATAGGGGAGATAGAGAGAGCAAAAGAGAGGGAGAGAGACAGCAAAAGAGAGGGGGGAGAAAGAGGAGAGAGAGAGCAAAAGAGAGGGGAGAGAGAGCAAAAGAGAGGGGGGAGAGCGCAAAAGAGAGGAGAGAGAGAGAGCAAAAGAGAGGGGGAAAGAAAGTGGGGAAAAGAGAGGAGTGAGAGAGAGCAAAAGAGAGGGGGAGAGAGAGCAAAAGAGAGGGGTGAGAGCACAAAAGAGAGGGGAGAGAGAGCACAAAAGAGAGAGGGGAAGTGGGGGGAGAGAGAGAGCGCAAAAGAGAGGGGGAGAGAGAGAGCATAAGAGAGGGGGAGAGAGAGAGCATAAGAGAGGGGGGGAGAGAGAGAGAGAACAAAAGAGAGGGGGAGAGAAAGAGCAAAAGAGAGGGGGAGAGAGACAGCAAAAGAGAGGGGGAGAAAGAGAGCAAAAGAAAGGGGAGAGAAAGCAAAAAAGGGGGGATAGAGGGAGCAAAAGAGGGGGGAGAAAGAGCATAAGAGAGGGGGGATAGAGAGAGCAAAAGAGAGGGGGAGAGAAAGAGCAAAAGAGAGGGGGAGAGAGACAGCAAAAGAGAGGGGAGAAAGAGAGCAAAAGAGGGGGTATAAAGAGAGAAAAAAAGGGGGGTAGAGAGAGCAAAAGAGAGGGGGAGAGAGAGAGCAAAAGAGAGGAGGAGAGAGCAAAAGAAAGGGGTGGAGAGAGAGAGCGCAAAAGAGGGGGTATAAAGAGAGAAAAAAGGGGGGTAGAGAGAGCAAAAGAGAGGGGGAGAGAGAGAGCAAAAGAGAGGAGGAGAGAGCAAAAGAAAGGGGTGGAGAGAGTGAGCGCAAAAGAGAGGGGGAGAGAGCAAAAGAAAGGGGTGGAAAGAGCAAAAGAGGAGGGATAAAGAGAGCAAAAGAGAGGGAGAGAGATAGCAAAAGAGAGGGGGGGAGAGCGCAAAAGAGAGGGGGAAGGAGAGAGAGACAGCAAAAGAGAGAAGGAGAGAGAGAGAGCAAAAGAGAGGGAGGAGAGCACAAAAGAGAGGGAGGAAAAGATACAGGGGAGAGAGAGAGTAAAAGAGAGGGAGAGAGAGCAATGGATAGGGGGGAGAGAGAGCAAAAGAGAGAGTGGGGGAGTGAGCAGAAGAGAGGGGGGGGAAGAAAGAGCAAAAGGGAGGGGGGATAGAGAGAGAGCAAGGGGTGGAACCACTGTACTGCAAAAAATGGCCCGTGTATACAGGCTTTAGGACTAGTATCTTATAATTTACTATAACAAAATGATAAAATATGAGGAAAAAATGAAAAAAAAAAACTTTTTCTAACTTTGACCCCAAAAATCTTTTACACATCTACAACCACCAAAAAAACACCCATGCTAAATAGTTTCTAAATTTTGTCCTGAGTTTAGAAATACCCAATGTTTACATGTTCTTTGCTTTTTTTCAAGTTATAGGGCAATAAATACAAGTAGCACTTTGCTATTTCCAAACCACTTTTTCTCCAAATTAGCACTAGTTACATTGGAACACTGATTTATGTCTGGAATCCCTGAATATCCCTTGACATGTACTGTATATATGTTTTTTAGAAGACAACCCAAAGTATTGATCTAGACACATTTTGGTATATTTTATGCCACCATTTCACCGCCAAATGCGCACCACGCGTGTATTATGCCCAGCAGTGAAGGGGTTAATTAGGGAGCTTTTATGAAGCTTGTAGGGTTAATTTTAGCTTTAATTAAATGTAGTAGACAACCCAAAGTATTGATCTAGGCCTATTTTGGTATATTTCATGCCACCATTTCACCGCCAAATGCGATCAAATAACAAAAATAGTTCACTTTTTCACAAACGTTTTCACAAACTAGGTTTCTCAATGAAATTATTTACAAACAGCTTGTGCAATTATGGCACAAATGGTTGTAAATGCTTCTCTGGGATTACCTTTGTTCAGAAATAACATACACATATGGCTTTGGCGTTGCTTTTTGGCAATTAGAAGGCTGCTAAATGCCGCTGCGTACCACACTTGTATTATGCCCAGCAGTGAAGGGGTTAATTAGGTAGCTTGTAGGGAGCTTGCAGGGTTAATTTTAGCTTTAGTGTAGAGATCAGCCTCACATCTGAAACATCCCATCCCCTGATCCCCACCAAACAGCTCTATTCCCTCCCCTACCCCACAATTGTCCCCGCCATCTTAAGTACTGGCAGAAAGTCTGCCAGTACTAAAATAAAAGGTATCTTTTATTTATTTTTTTATTTTTTTCCACATATTTACATATTCTGCTGTGTAGGATCCCCCCTTAGCCCCCAACATCCCTGATCTCCCCCACACAGCTCTTTAACCCTCCCCCTCTACCTTATTGTGCGCCATCTTGGGTACTGGCAGCTGTCTGCCAGTACCCAGTTTTCCATAAAATGTTATTTTTTGGGGCTTTTCCATATTTTTCTGTAGTGTAGATTTCCCCCCCCCACAATAAACAACCCCCACACCCTCCCAGATCCCTTAGATCAACATGCCCTCCCTCCTCTCTCCCACTTTGTGTAAAAAAATGTTTCATAGTGTAGCAGTTCCCACCTGCTCCCGCCCCCGTGCACGCGCATGCCCATGCGCGCCCCCGGCGTCCCCTTACATGATCCCGCCCCCCTCTGACTTTCAACCCACATTGATGGCCACCCATCTGCCTCCCACATCGGCTCCCACCCACCAATGATCGTTGCCATCGATGTTCGATGCAGAGAGGGCCACAGAGTTGCTCTCTCTGCATCGGATGGCTAGAAAAAGTTATTGCAGGATGCCTCAATATTGAGGAATCACTGCAATAACATGTAAGCGGCTGGAAGCGATCAGGATCGCTTCCACCGCTTGAAGACACCAACGACGTACAGGGTACATCATTGGTCGTTAAGGACATTTTTTGTAGGACGTACCCTGTACTTCGTTGGTCCTTATGGGGTTAATACAGTCTACTCTAACGTGTATATTTTTACGGCTAGATTTAGAGTTCTGCGGCCAAAGGGGTGCGTTAGCTACGCGTGCTTTTTTTCCCCCGCACCTTTTAAATACCGCTGGTATTTAGAGTTCACAGAATGGCTGCGTTAGGCTCCAAAAAAGGAGCGTAGAGCATAATTTAACGCCACTGCAAGTCTCGATACCAGCGGTGCTTACGGACGCGGCCAGCTTCAAAAACGTGCTCGTGCACGATTCCCCCATAGAAAACAATGGGGCTGTTTGAGCTGAAAAAAAACCTAACACCTGCAAAAAAGCAGCGTTCAGCTCCTAACACAGCCCCATTGTTTGCTATGGGGAAACACTTCCTATGTCTGCACCTAACACCCTAACATGCACCCCGAGTCTAAACACCCCTAATCTTACACTTATTAACCCCTAATCTGCCGCCCCCGCTATCGCTGACCCCTGCATATTATTATTAACCCCTAATCTGCCGCTCCGTACACCACCGCAAGATACATTATAGCTATGTACCCCTAATCTGCTGCCCCTAACACCGCCGACCCCTATAATATATTTATTAACCCCTAATCTGCCCCCCTCAACATCGCCTCCACCTGCCTACACTTATTAACCCCTAATCTGCCGAGCGGACCGCACCGCTACTATAATAAAGTTATTAACCCCTAATCCGCCTCACTCCCGCCTCAATAACCCTATAATAAATAGTATTAACCCCTAATCTGCCCTCCCTAACATCGCCGACACCTAACTTCAAGTATTAACCCCTAATCTGCCGATCGGAGCTCACCGCTACTCTAATACATTTTTTAACCCCTAAAGCTAATTCTAACCCTAACCCTAACACCCCCCTAAGTTAAATATAATTTTATTCTAACGAAATAAATTAACTCTTATTAAATAAATTATTCCTATTTAAATCTAAATACTTACCTGTAAAATAAACCCTAATATAGCTACAATATAAATAATAATTATATTGTAGCTATTTTAGGATTAATATTTATTTTACAGGCAACTTTGTATTTATTTTAACCAGGTACAATAGCTATTAAATAGTTAATAACTATTTAATAGTTACCTAGTTAAAATAATTACAAAATTACCTGTAAAATAAATCCTAACCTAAGTTACAATTAAACCTAACACTACACTATCAATAAATTAATTAAATAAAATACCTACAAATAAATAATAAAAAAGAACTAAGTTACAAAAAATCGGAACAGCCAATAGAATGCGAGCTCAATCTGATTGGCTGATCCAATCAGCCAATCGGATTGAACTTGATTCTGATTGGCTGATTCCATCAGCCAATCAGAATATTCCTACCTTAATTCCGATTGGCTGATAGAATCCTATCAGCCAATCGGAATTCGAGGGACGCCATCATGGATGACGTCATTTAAAGGAACCGTCATTCGGCGAGTAGGCGTCGGTTGAAGAGGATGTTCCGAGTCGGCTTGGAAGAAGATGGCTCCGCTCCAGAAGAAAGAAGATTGAAGATGCGGCTTGATAGAAGACTTCATCCCGATGATGGACTTCCAACTTCAGCCCGATGATGGAGTTCTTCAGCCGCCGCTTGGATCAAGACTTCGGACCCTCTTCTGGACCGATCGCTGAACCCGGTGAGGTGAAGACAAGGTAGGGAGATCTTCAGGGGCTTAGTGTTAGGTTTATTTAAGGGGGGTTTGGGTTAGATTAGGGGTATGTGGGTGGTGGGTTGTAATGTTGGGGGGGGGTATTGTATGTGTTTTTTTTACAGGCAAAAGAGCTGAATTCTTTGGGGCATGCCCCGCAAAGGGCCCTTTTCAGGGCTGGTAAGGTAAAAGAGCTTTGAACTTTTTTAATTTAGAATAGGGTAGGGCATTTTTTTATTTTGGGGGGCTTTGTTATTTTATTAGGGGGCTTATAGTAGGTGTAATTAGTTTAAAATTGTTGGAATATTTTTCTAATGTTTGTAAATATTTTTTTATTTTTTGTAACTTAGTTCTTTTTTATTATTTATTTGTAGGTATTTTATTTAATTAATTTATTGATAGTGTAGTGTTAGGTTTAATTGTAACTTAGGTTAGGATTTATTTTACAGGTAATTTTGTAATTATTTTAACTAGGTAACTATTAAATAGTTATTAACTATTTAATAGCTATTGTACCTGGTTAAAATAAATACAAAGTTGCCTGTAAAATAAATATTAATCCTAAAATAGCTACAATATAATTATTATTTATATTGTAGCTATATTAGGGTTTATTTTACAGGTAAGTATTTAGATTTAAATAGGAATAATTTATTTAATAAGAGTTAATTTATTTCGTTAGAATAAAATTATATTTAACTTAGGGGGGTGTTAGGGTTAGAATTAGCTTTAGGGGTTAAAAAATTTATTAGAGTAGCGGTGAGCTCCGATCGGCAGATTAGGGGTTAATACTTGAAGTTAGGTGTCGGTGATGTTATGGAGGGCAGATTAGGGGTTAATACTATTTATTATAGGGTTATTGAGGCGGGAGTGAGGCAGATTAGGGGTTAATAACTTTATTATAGTAGCAGTGCGGTCCGCTCGGCAGATTAGGGGTTAATAAGTGTAGGCAGGTGGAGGCGACGGTGAGGGGGGCAGATTAGGGGTTAATAAATATAATATAGGGGTCGGCGGTGTTAGGGGCAGCAGATTAGGGGTTCATAGGGATAACGTAGGTGGCAGCGGCGTGCGGTCGGCAGATTAGGGGTTAAAATTTTTTAATAGAGTGGCGGCGATGTGGGGGGGGCCTCGGTTTAGGGGTACATAGGTAGTTTATGGGTATTAGTGTACTTTAGAGCACAGTAGTTAAGAGCTTTATAAACCGGCGTTAGCCCAGAAAGCTCTTAACTACTGACTTTTTTCTGCGGCTGGAGTTTTGTCGTTAGATTTCTAACGCTCACTTCAGCCACGACTCTAAATACCAGCGTTAGAAAGATCCCATTGAAAAGATAGGATACGCAAATGGCGAAGGGGGATCTGCGGTATGGAAAAGTTGCGGCTGCAAAGTGAGCGTTAGACCCTTTCCTGACTGACTCCAAATACCAGAGGGCGGTAAAAACCAGCGTTAGGACCCTCTAACGCTGGTTTTGACGGCTACTGCCCAACTCTGAATCTAGCCGTTAGTTGTTTTTTTTAAAAGGAACACCATGAATTTTACAACCTCGCAAGATCTCTAATAGTGACACCAGACTGTGACATGAAACACTTCAGAAGGAAAATTGCATTTTTTTTTTTCAAAAAAATACCATGTATCTGGAATGCTAACAATCAACACAGAACTCCAGAGAATAAGATCTTGTTCTTGTGGAAGTGATTGCCAAGACAAACTGTTACTTAAACGGACAGTATATACCAATTTTCATATAACTGCATGTAATATACACTGCTATAAAGAATAATATGCACAGATACTGATCTAAAAATCCAGTATAAAATAGTTTAAAAACTTACATAGAAGCATCCAGTTTAGCTCTGTTAAATATATAGCTGGAACACCCACTGCAAGTGGGAAAAAGCAGACACTCCCCCTCCCCCTTCCTCTGCATATGAAAAGACTCTTTACACAAACAGGAACAAACTAGAGTAGATATACGTCGGTATACTCCTAAAACTTTGGGGCTTGGTTAGGAGACTGAAAATCAGAGCAATGTTATTTAAAAATAAGCAAAACTATAATTTAAATAAAAAATAAAAAACTGTATGGGCTATATAAATGGATCATCTACAAAACATTTATGCAAAGAAAAATCTAGTGTATAATGTTCCTTTAAGTCTAAACATTTTTAAAACAAATTAACATCTTGTTTTCTGCAATTGTGTTTTGATAGCCAAACTCCAATCACCACTTGCCTCATTTGGAGGAGCTAATAAGGGCTTGAGTTTGTAGATGATAAGGCTAGGCACAGTCATAATGTTAAAGTGCATTGTTTTACAGTTTTTATCTGCAGGATGCTTTTTCTGAGAATTAATTAAATTATAGGAAAAAAGGGAAAAATTAATAATGAAAGCGAATTGCAATTTTTTTTACTATTCATAACTAAACATTTTATATTACAATCTCAAGGTGTTTACTGTTTCTTTAACATGTGAATATAAACCAACTACAGGCAATTTAAGTATGTGTTTGCCAAACCAGTATTCCATTCCAAAACATCCTGAGATACATGGTAACAAGCTGAAAAGGCCAGTCTGGGATTTCTTAGAGTACTTTTAGCTGGTGAATTCAATAATTGAAAAGTGGGCCTGTAAATAGGACTATAAAGGGGCTTTTTCAGATATGATGATGGCTTATGGGTGCTCAGAAACAATGGAAAATGTTTGCTTGTGATCACGCCAACATTGAAAAGTGCTTGCTGGTGGTCATTATTCTAGTGATGATTGTAAAAATGATTGTGATTAAACCCATATGCATGCGCATGTGCAAGTACAATAAAAAATGCTCTAACACCGTAGGGCAGTTTCTTTTTGTATTTTTATGTCCCTTTAATTCTCATATTCTGCAGCATATGTAAATTAAATATCCTGCTATAGAACTAAACCTCATAACCTCCAAACCAACCTCCATAGTTATCAAAAAGACCAAACGCTGCATAGCTGCTGGCCATCCTTAGTCTATTTATCTGCCTTTTAACTTGTTCTCCAAGTAACATGGGATCACCCGAATTCCACCAACATAGACCCCTTTCCCACCAATAAAGTCCTGCTTACTACTCCCGGTCTAAGACAACAATATTTATATGTTGGGTATTATGAAAGCCTCAATAGAACTAATTCACATAGATTTCAAGAGCACACACTTCCAGAAAGCTTCCAGACTTAAAGGGACAGTCTAGTCAAAATTAAACTTTCATGATTCAGATAGGACATGCCATTTTAAACAACTTTTTAGTTTACTTTTATCATCAAATTTTCTTTGTTCCCTTGGTGGTATTTTTGAAAACCTAAAGCTAGGTAGGCTCAAACTGATTTCTAAACTGTTGAAAACCGCCTCTTAGCTCAGAGCATTTTGAAAGTTTTCAACAGTTAGACAGTGCAAGTTCATGTTTGTCATATAGATAACATTGTGCTCACTCCCGTGAAGTAATTTAGAAGTCTGCACTGACTGGCTAAACTGCATGCCCGTCAAAGCACTGAGATAAGGGGGCAGTCTGCAGAGGCTTAAGTACAAGGTAATTACAGAGGTAAAAGTATATTATTATAACTGTGCTGGTTCTGAAAAACTGGGGAATGGATAATAAAGGGATTATCTATCTTTTTAAACAATAAACATTCTGGTGTAGACTGTCCCTTTAATACACATATCTTTTACCAGACCTTCTCTCACAAACTGAAATCTCCCTCTAACCTCTTAAAAAACTTCTCATTAAGGGACTGATGATCTAAACCTTTCCGCTCTGGCGAGATGATCTAATACGTTTCTTCAGTACCGTGAGGTCACTCAAAGACTTTTAAAAAGGTAGTTTATCTTTCTATGCAGAGTGCTGGATGTGAAGAAGAGACACCTAAATTGCAAAATTATGCAAAGAAATAACACCTAAAGATTTGGCGACATTTCTCTCCATACCGACGAGTTTTTGATCATCATGCCCTAAGTATTTGTTTTGTTATTTTCTGCATTTAATCAGATCCAATTAAAGAATATGCAATTGAATAATTAATTTCAATAAAATATGCATGCCTAGTTCTTTCATTACATTACCTCAAACATATAAGTCATGACCATTCCTTTTCCAGGTATATGGGCTGAACTCGTTCTCTCATTTTGCAAATAGCTTGGAAAACCATTAGTATCGTGTTTGACGTCATCAGGCTTCTTGTCTGACTGCAAAATGAAGATGTTACTCAAAATCACCAAAAAATTATGTATAAATGATAAAAATTAGTTGTTTTTTTTTTGGTGAAAATAGTTAGTGCCTATGATTAAGAGATAATAAGAGACTAGAGGGGCGCATCATGTGTATATCAGTATGCCAAAACAGTTGAAATAAGAAAAGCCAAGTGGGTATTCACATTAGGCCAAAGTACACTTATGTACTGGTAGGTGCAGGCTGGTAACTCAGGGTGTACCAGCTAACCCCTTCAATGCAAAGAAAAAGGCTGCTCTCCTCCTCACAGATAAATCCAGAGCTGAATGAAAAACAGGAGACAAGAGGGGCACCTCATGTGTATATCAGTATGCTGAACCACAAATGATTACAAATATAGCCAAGTGGGTACTCACATTTAGCCCAAGTACACTTATGTACTGGTAGGAGCAGGCTAGTAACTTGGGGTGTACCAGCTAACCCTCTCCAGGCATAGGTAGATCAATGCAGGGGGATGCTGCTGCACTCAAAATTAGTGGAAAGTCAGTAGCAGTGATTGTGACTGCTAAAGATGAAGGTAAACCAAAGCTTGTATAAAACAAGTTAGTTTATTAAAAACAAATATTAAAAACATTAGCAAACAATGGTTTAAAATGCAACGCGTTTCTCAGCCTTAGTATGGGCTGTTTCATCAGGCATAGTGAACCTTCTAACTGACAATCCATTTAAACTAAACTTTGACCAATAGTAAACAAGGGCACACCCCTAAGGGTGTGTGTGAATGCAAACAATACTAATTGATTGATTAGCAACAACAAAATGCGGACATGATTTTCTAAACATAATCATCCTGGAAATATAATATACATTAATATTTTGCATGAACAAAATCATGTCACGCCAGAGTGAAACATACTGGATCTATTGATTCCAGTCACTTTTTCCTTCTGGACTAAACTAAGTTATAGATTTAGCAGCTTTTTGAGACTATACCACTCTTTTGAGTTTTAATTTGGTTCCTGATATTGTATAGCATATGATTTGAGGGTTCATATCATCTTTGGTCAACATATTGTCATGGTTTACAATGAATTTATATATTGTTTATTTGAATATGTTTAGTTCTGATACATACCTATCATCCCTGTAAATCCTCACATTTTATTTGGATCTCTTCTTATTTGAATTTTTAATATGAATGAGACCCCCATATATATTTTTTGATCATATATATATATATATATATATATATATATATATATATATAAAATGCACTCATCACCCCTCAGATGAGCCCCTTGTAAGTTAGTAGTCTCTTATTAGTCGGGTCTAGCGCACTATTCTGTATAGTACATTTCTGGTTCAATATTTATAGCACCATATGTAAGACCAGATCCTACAGAGTCTTTATATTCATTATATTATATCCCCTCCTTATTAGGATGAGATTTTTTGGATCACCTCACTATAGAGCCATCATACTACTGTACTCATATTATTATTCTTTCATATTCCATTATAGGGTATTCTTAAAGAATTTAGTATTCACACATTATAACACTGAATAGTTTACATTTATCACACACACTTTTAAATGTATTTTCACTTATAAATGATGATAACATCCACAGTTTATTATAGTATAGATTTATTATACACTCTATAAGGTAGTGTCACTTTTTATTTTAACATTTTCACATATTATATATACTAGAATTAGCATACTATACACTAGAGGTAACATCACACCTCAAGATATTTTCCAGTTAGGACACAGCACCTAAATATTTTTTTATATATAAAGTGGGGGAAAAAAGTATTTAGTCAGCCACCAATTGTGCAAGTTCTTCCACTTAAGAAGATGAGAGAGGCCTGTAATTTTCATCATAGGTATACCTCAACTATGAGAGACAAAATGTGGAAACAAATCCAGACAATTACATTGTCTGATTTGGAAAGAATTTATTTGCAAATTATGGTGGAAAATAAGTATTTGGTCAATATCAAAAGTTCATCTCAATACTTTGTTATATATCCTTTGTTGGCAATGACAGAGGTCAAACGTTTTCTGTAAGTCTTCACAAGGTTGTCACACACTGTTGCTGGTATGTTGGCCCATTCCTGCATGCAGATCTCCTCTAGAGCACTGATGTTTTGGGGCTGTCGCTGGGCAACACGGACTTTCAACTCTCTCCAAAGGTTTTCTATGGGGTTGAGATCTGGAGACTGGCTAGGCCACTCCAGGACCTTGAAATGCTTCTTACGAAGCCACTCCTTCATTGCCCGGGCGGTGTGTTTGGGATCATTGTCATGCTGAAAGACCCAGCCACGTTTCATCTTCAATGCCCTTGCTGATGGAAGGAGGTTTGCACTCAAAATCTCACGATACATGGCCCCATTCATTCTTTCATGTACACGGATCAGTCGTCCTGTTCCCTTTGCAGAGAAACAGCCCCAAAGCATGATGTTGCCACCCCCATGCTTCACAGTAGGTATGGTGTTCTCTCTCCTCCAAACACGACAAGTTGTGTTTCTACCAAACAGTTCTACTTTGGTTTCATTTGACCATATGACATTCTCCCAATCCACTTCTGGATCATCCAAATGCTCTCTAGCATACTTCAGACGGGCCCGGACATGTACTAGCTTAAGCAGGGGAACACGTCTGGCACTGCAGGATCTGAGTCCCTGGTGGCATAGTGTGTTACTGATGGTAGCCTTTGTTACGTTGGTCCCAGCTCTCTGCAGGTCATTCACTAGGTCCCCCGTGTGGTTCTGGGATGTTTGCTCACCGTTCTTGTGATCATTTTGACCCCACAGGTTGAGATCTTGCGTGGAGCCCCAGATCGAGGGAGATTATCAGTGGTCTTGTATGTCTTCCATTTTCTAATTATTGCTCCCACAGTTGATTTCTTCACACCAAGCTGCTTGCCTATTGCAGATTCAGTCTTCCCAGCCTGGTGCAGGTCTACAATTTTGTTTCTGGTGTCCTTCGACAGCTCTTTGGTCTTCACCATAGTGGAGTTTGGAGTGTGACTGTTTGAGGTTGTGGACAGGTGTCTTTTATACTGATAACAAGTTTAAACAGGTGCCATTAATACAGGTAATGAGTGGAGGACAGAGGAGCCTCTTAAAGAAGAATATACAGGTCTGTGAGAGCCAGAAATCTTGCTTGTTTGTAGGTGACCAAATACTTATTTTCCACCATAATTTGCAAATAAATTCTTTCCAAATCAGACAATGTGATTCTCTGGATTTGTTTCCACATTTTGTCTCTCATAGTTGAGGTATACCTATGATGAAAATTACAGGCCTCTCTCATCTTCTTAAGTGGGAGAACTTGCACAATTGGTAGCTGACTAAATACTTTTTCCCCCACTGTAAATATGGAAATCCTTTATACATCTCTATGCACTTCAGGATTTTTACTAATCTAAATAGAACACATTTAACTTAAAATACACATCTATTTAACACTTACTTAATATTCCACTTAGCCACGTTATTTAAATGTATAGCACATAATAATTTACAATTTTTATAGCATTTATCACCTATAATACATATTCGCTCATAAAGCTACTATAATATACAGGGAGTGCAGAATTATTAGGCAAGTTGTATTTTTGAGGATTAATTTTATTATTGAACAACAACCATGTTCTCAATGAACCCAAAAAAACTCATTAATATCAAAGCTGAATAGTTTTGGAAGTAGTTTTTAGTTTGTTTTAAGTTATAGCTATTTTAGGGGGATATCTGTGTGTGCAGGTGACTATTACTGTGCATAATTATTAGGCAACTTAACAAAAAACAAATATATACCCATTTCAATTATTTATTTTTACCAGTGAAACCAATATAACATCTCAACATTCACAAATATACATTTCTGACATTCAAAAACAAAACAAAAACAAATCAGTGACCAATATAGCCACCTTTCTTTGCAAGGACACTCAAAAGCCTGCCATCCATGGATTCTGTCAGTGTTTTGATCTGTTCACCATCAACATTGCGTGCAGCAGCAACCACAGCCTCCCAGACACTGTTCAGAGAGGTGTACTGTTTTCCCTCCTTGTAAATCTCACATTTGATGATGGACCACAGGTTCTCAATGGGGTTCAGATCAGGTGAACAAGGAGGCCATGTCATTAGATTTTCTTATTTTATACCCTTTCTTGCCAGCCACGCTGTGGAGTACTTGGACGCGTGTGATGGAGCATTGTCCTGCATGAAAATCATGTTTTTCTTGAAGCATGCAGACTTCTTCCTGTACCACTGCTTGAAGAAGGTGTCTTCCAGAAACTGGCAGTAGGACTGGGAGTTGAGCTTGACTCCATCCTCAACCCGAAAAGGCCCCACAAGCTCATCTTTGATGATACCAGCCCAAACCAGTACTCCACCTCCACCTTGCTGGCGTCTGAGTCGGACTGGAGCTCTCTGCCCTTTACCAATCCAGCCACGGGCCCATCCATCTGGCCCATCAAGACTCACTCTCATTTCATCAGTCCATAAAACCTTAGAAAAATCAGTCTTGAGATATTTCTTGGCCCAGTCTTGACGTTTCAGCTTGTGTGTCTTGTTCAGTGGTGGTCGTCTTTCAGCCTTTCTTACCTTGGCCATGTCTCTGAGTATTGCACACCTTGTGCTTTTGGGCACTCCAGTGATGTTGCAGCTCTGAAATATGGCCAAACTGGTGGCAAGTGGCATCTTGGCAGCTGCACGCTTGACTTTTCTCAGTTCATGGGCAGTTATTTTGCGCCTTGGTTTTTCCACACGCTTCTTGCGACCCTGTTGACTATTTTGAATGAAACGCTTGATTGTTCGATGATCACGCTTCAGAAGCTTTGCAATTTTAAGAGTGCTGCATCCCTCTGCAAGATATCTCACTATTTTTGACTTTTCTGAGCCTGTCAAGTCCTTCTTTTGACCCATTTTGCCAAAGGAAAGGAAGTTGCCTAATAATTATGCACACCTGATATAGGGTGTTGATGTCATTAGACCACACCCCTTCTCATTACAGAGATGCACATCACCAAATATGCTTAATTGGTAGTAGGCTTTCGAGCCTATACAGCTTGGAGTAAGACAACATGCATAAAGAGGATGATGTGGTCAAAATACTCATTTGCCTAATAATTCTGCACTCCCTTTATAGCCGCTATAACTCAGATAGGTGCTGTACAAGAATGGCATCAGTTCATGCATTCACTTACATGTGAATATAGCAATTACTACTTACAGTACAGTCATACATTTTGCTCTTCACACACAAACACACAGTACGGTCATACATTATGCCCCTAACACATAGTATATATATCCCACACTATTTCTTCTCTGGTTGATCTGTCATTAGCTTAGTGATTATACGCAATAAATTTCAGTTATGACAGTCCCACACGCCCGCAGTGCCTACCAAGTATTTATCAGTCTATCACGCCCCCTCCATGTGGGCAGACACAATCGGCACAACACTGCTCTAGAGAGGAAACAATTACGTCACTAGTACATGCCCCCTGTTGTACATCATGAGGGGAGGAGAGAAAGGGAAAAAAATATAGCACTTCCTATTGGTGCTTGTCGTTAATTTTTGACAATTACACCATCACCTATATGTTCCCCGCTCTAGCATTGGTCTAGTATAGGGCATATCCCAAATAACAAGACAGGATTGGCCCAATATCGCGAATGCCCATGATACTCGGCTGATAGTTTACTTATGTGCAAAACATTAAATAACCTGCGTGTAGTATGCAGTTAATTTAATTGAATGGTCTTGAAATCATTAAACTTAAACAACACGACAACGTATAATATCAATCATCTGCACAAGTCCCTGAATTTGACCGTTAATATAAATAGCAAGTTTGATCTGACAACCATGGGGATCTATTCAATCTTATTCCTCTTTTATTTAAATAATATGAGAATGTGCTAACTCAATCATATGCACAAATACATGATCCCTAATATAAACATTAAATCCGTTAAATTGTGGGTAAAGTTATAGTCAGCATATATATCTCATAAGATATGTCGTTTTGAAAAATGAGGAGGATTGCAGCATATGAGGGTATGTACCAGGTGTCATAACGTATGATAAACTGCAAATTGGATGTCTATTTGAAACTGTTGTATGGTTGTATTTAGATACATACATTGTTATTAAGTAACTAGGACCATCTAATAGTGTCTCTTTCAGATGGACTATTTTTTGTTCATGCAAAATACTAATGTATATTATATTTCCAGGATGATTATGTTTAGAAAATCATGTCCGTATTTTGTTGTTGCTAATCAATCAATTAGTATTGTTTGCATTCACACACACCCTTAGGGGTGTGACCTTGTTTACTATTGGTGAAAGTTTAGTTTAAATGGATTGTCAGTTAGAAGGTTCACTGTGCCTGATGAAACAGCCCATGCTAGGGCTGAGAAACGCGTTGCATTTTAAACCATTCTTTGCTAATGTTTTTAATATTTGTTTTTAATAAACTAACTTGTTTTATACAAGCTTTGGTTTACCTTCATCTTTAGCAGTCACAATCACTGCTACTGACTTTCCACTAACTTTTGAGTGCAGCAGGATCCCCCTGCATTGATCTACCTACACCTGGAGAGGGTTAGCTGGTACACCCCAAGTTACTAGCCTGCTCCTACCAGTACATAAGTGTACTTGGGCTAAATGTGAGTACCCACTTGGCTATATTTGTAATCATTTGTGGTTCAGCATACTGATATACACATGAGGTGCCCCTCTTGTCTCCTGTTTTAGTGCCTATGATTGACTATTAAGAGCATAAAGGGGAGTATTTGATCCCTCCTGCACCAAGCTTCTGATGCCCAAGGCTATCAACAGTGATCTCATGTTATTAAAGGGACATGAAACCTAAACATTTCTTTTGTGATTCATACAGAGGGGGATATTTATCAAAGGTCTGGCGGACCTGATCCGACAGTGCGGATCAGGTCCGACAGACCTCGCTGAATGCGGAGAGCAATAACTCTCCGTATTCAGCACTGCACCAGCAGTTCTTGTGAGCTGCTGGTGCAACGCTGCCCCCTGCAGATTCGCGGCCAGTTGCCGCCAGCAGGGAGGTGTCAATCAACCCTATCGTACTCAATGGGGTTGATATGCGGCGATGTCTGTCCACCTGCTCAGAGCAGGCGGACAGGGTTATGGAGCAGCAGTCTTTATTTGTTTCCAATTTACTTCCATTATCAAATGTGCTTTGTTCCCATAGTATTCTTGGTAAAATAATAATTAAATTAGAATACTATTTTATTTCCAAAAAAAGGAAAAAAATAGCTGTGAAAACAAAATTATAATTCTAATGCTATTATTAAAAAAGTATATATATAAAAATAATAAATTGTATAATTGTATAATAATATATATAAAAATAATAAATTGTATTCTGTGTATAATATAAATCTCTTACCTCATTTTGTGTGTTTATGAATTTTCCTTGGTTATACATGTCTTCAGGGAATGGCAAGATACCCTAATTACAAAGATACAAAGAACACATTGATTAAATACCATTTTACTATAAAAACTTACTCTTATGAGGGTTAAAATAAATAAATAAAAGAATAAAGACATCTATTGCACCTTACCTTTTCATCATCAAAGAACATTTTTGTGCCATTCTGGGTGAAACATATATAAAGAGTACCATTATTGTGTAGGAAGCTTTCAAAGGTCAATGACAAATCATCTGTTTCCAAATCACTCTGCATTCCTCCTGTCTCCTGAGAAAATAAAATGTGCAAAGTTCTATGTATCCACTGCAACAAACTGGTAAACATGGATTCAGAACATTGCTTACAGTAATTAATATATCAAATTCATTGTTATGTTCAAAACATTTTTAATATAGAAAAAATATAAAAAAAATCTTTTTTTTTGCTGGTTACCGACATAGTTCTATTTTGCACATCTACTGCTGAGGATCCTTCTTTTTTTATGACTTGTAGATTTTTGAAATCTTGTAATAGCACTGCTAAATGTATGAATATTTATTGTGCATCCCACTTGTGTGCTAATGCATATAGGACCAAATTATAAGTGGTGCGTTACAAAGTTTTTAACTTGCGCGATAGCACTGCTAATAGTAACCTTTTAATGTGGGTGGATTAGTGTTTAGCCTCTCCGTCAATGCAAAGATGTGACATAAATCTCCCCGACAATCACTTGTTTAGGGTGATTGACATGCCCTGCTCTCATGCATTTGGTTGCTCAAGAGTAGGGCTCAGCATTGAGCATGAGAACTCTTGAGCAATGCTAGATTTTGCCACACAATGCTGCTAGCAAGTGACAATTACAGGAGTACAGATTCTCTACTTAAGAACCTGTCTGTAATCTTGATAATTTTTCCCCAAACTCATTCGCCTAGATTTAGAGTTTTGTCGGTAAAGACCCGCGTAGCTAACGCTGCTTTTTTTCCAGCACACCCTTAAGACAACGCTGGTATTTAGAGTTGTCTGAGTGGCTGCGTTAGGCTCAGAAAAGGGAGCGTTGAGCATAATTTAGCTCCACTTCAACCCTCAATACCAGCGTTGCCTACAGTAGCGGTAAGCTGGAAAAACGATATCCCCATAGGAAACAATAGGGCTGAGCTGGCTGCAAAAAAACTTAGCACCTGCAAAAAAGCAGCGTTCAGCTCCTAACGCAGCCCCATTGTTTCCTATGGGGAAACACTCTCTAAGTCTGCACCTAACACCCTAACATAAACCCCGAGTCTAAACACCCCTAACCTTACACTTATTAACCCCTAATCTGCCGCCCCAGCTATCGCTGACACCTGCATTATACTATTAAACCCTAATCTGCCCTCCCTAACATCGCCGCCACCTACCTACAATTATTAACCCCTAATCTCCCGCCTGCAACGTCGCCACTACTATAATAAATGTATTAACCCCTAAACTTAAGTCTAACCCTAACACCCCCCTAACATAAATATAATTTAAAAAAACGAAATAATATTCCTAGAATTAAATAAATTAATCCTATTTAAAACTAAATACTTACCTATCAAATAAACCCTAATATAGCTACAATATAAATAATAATTACATTGTAGCTATTTTAGGATTTATGTTTATTTTACAGGCAACTTTGTATTTATTTTAACTAGGTACAATAGCTATTAAATCGTTTTTAACTATTTAATAGCTACCTAGTTAAAATAATTACAAAATTACCTGTAAAATAAATCCTAACCTAAGTTACAATTAAACCTAACACTACACTATCATTAAATTAATTAAATAAATTAACTACAATTACCTACAATTACATTTAATTAAATAAACTAATCTATAATACAAAAACAAACAAACACTAAATTACAGAAAATAAAAAAATATTACAAGAAGTTTAAACTAATTACACCTAATCTAAGCCCCCTAATAAAATAATAAAGCCCCCCAAAATAAAATAAATGCCCTACCCTATTCTAAATTACAAAGTAATCAGCTCTTTTACCAGCCCTTAAAAGGGCTTTTTGCGGGGCATTGCCCCAAAGTAATCAGCTCTTTTATCTGTAAAAAAAAATACAATCCCCCCAATATTAAAACCCACCACCCACATACCCCTACTCTAACCCACCCAATCCCCCCTTAAAAAAACCTAACACTAACCCCCTGAAGATCTCCCTACCTTGAGCCGTCTTCACCCAGCCGAGCCGAATTCTTCATCCAATCCGGGCGATGTGGTCCTCCATCGGGGCGAAGTCTTGATCCAAACAGCAAAGAAGAGGTCCTCCATCCGGGTGATGTCTTCCTCCAAGCGGCATCTTCTATCTTCTTTCTTCCGGCTCCATCTTCAGACCGCCGACGCAGAAAATACACCTTCCCAGATGGACTAACGACGAATGACGGTTCCTTTAAGGGACATCATCCAAGATGGCATCCCTCGAATTCTGATTGGCTGATAGGATTCTATCAGCCAATCGGAATTAAGGTAGGAAAAATCTGATTGGCTGATTCAATCAGCCAATCGGATTGAGCTTGCATTTTATTGGCTGATTGGATTGAATCAGCCAATCAGATTTTTCCTACCTTAATTCCGATTGGCTGATAGAATCCTATCAGCCAATCGGAATTCGAGGGATGCCATCTTGGATGATGTCCCATAAAGGAACCGTCATTCGTCGTTAGTCCATCGGGGAAGGTGGATGTTCCGCGTCGGCGGTCTGAAGATGGAGCCGGAAGAAAGAAGATAGAAGATGCCACTTGGAGGAAGATATCGCCCGGATGGAGGACCTCTTCTTTGCCGCTTGGATCAAGACTTCACCCTGATGGAGGACCACATCGCCCGGATTGGATGAAGAATTCGGCTCAGCTGGGTGAAGACGGCTCAAGATAGGGAGATCTTCAGGGGGTTAGTGTTAGGTTTTTTTAAGGGGGGATTGGGTGGGTTAGAGTAGGGGTATGTGGGTGGTGGGTTTTAATGTTGGGGGGTTGTATTTTTTTTTACAGGTAAAAGAGCTGATTACTTTGGGGCAATGCCCCGCAAAAAGCCCTTTTAAGGGCTGGTAAAAGAGCTGATTACTTTGTAATTTAGAATAGGGTAAGGCAATTTTTATTTTGGGGGGCTTTATTATTTTATTAGGGGGCTTAGATTAGATGTAATTAGTTTAAACTTCTTGTAATATTTTTTTATTTTCTGTAATTTAGTGGGGGGTTTTTTGTTTTATAGATTAGTTTATTTAATTAAATGTAATTGTAGGTAATTGTAGTTAATTTATTTAATTAATTTAATGATAGTGTAGTGTTAGGTTTAATTGTAACTTAGGTTAGGATTTATTTTACAGGTAATTTTGTAATTATTTTAGCTAGGTAGCTATTAAATAGTTAATAACTATTTAATAGCTAAAACAAATGGGGGAGGGGTGCGCTCAAATCAGAGCTGTGAGTGGGACTATCTATAGATGATAGCTAAAAATGTGGTTTCTATTCGGGAAATGTAAATATTTAATACATATTTAAAGGCTCATTACTGGTAGCCTATAATGTGTGTGGTTATCCGTGATTTTGGACAGTATATATTGTGGGAGATTCCTCAGTAGGATATGTATCAAATTGGTGTACAATGTGATGTGATACAAATTGGTGTATGTATACACTGTGATACAAGATAGTAATGCTATAATAAAGCAATATTCAAATAGCGGAGAAAAGCGATGTGTAATGTGCAGAAAAAAGACAGGTGCGTATAATGAGTAAAATATATTTTACTACAAATAGATAATAAATCTGTTGTACAGATACATCCAGGTTAGTAAAAACAAATATGCAAACAAATAAAATGAACAATTATATAGATCAAATCAAATAATGCGCTGTGCCATTAAAATTGCTTGTCAGCATAGACAGAAAGGACGCACTAGGCTGGCTGATATGTTATGGACACTCTTGTCCGTACAAATTGAGTCCTTGACAAATTATGTACTTGAAAAGATATCACAATTGCAGTTCAGCATGACATATAAAAGATTAAAAGTTTAAAAGTTGTGGCCACAACTATTTGTAGGGATCCAAGGAGCTAACTTCCTGTTTACGTGGCTTATAGTATCCCGTTAATGAAATAAAATATGCAAAGTTCTTATGATGCTCACCCCTACCGGACTACCGATATCCCTTACCTCCTCTTCCAATTCCGTGGGTTATGGGAAGGTTGTTATTGACCCGGGATGGCGTCTCCGTTCGGCGTGTTGCCGTGTAGCTGTGATAATTTGTGAGTGTGTCACCTTTGAATTTCCCGGTCAGTCCTTCCTACCCTGACGTTTACACAAAGTCGTCACGTGGTTCTCGGAGGTCCAATCGGATAGCCGGGTCGTTGGGGGAGTGGTGCAATAGTGTGGTTTTCTTGCTGGAGCCAAATTCGATCACACTAGATTATAAAATCTACGCGTTTCAGCGCTGGGTATGCGCCTTTATCAAGACTTAGGCGCATACCCAGCGCTGAAACGCGTAGATTTTATAATCTAGTGTGATCGAATTTGGCTCCAGCAAGAAAACCACACAAACCGCTATTGCACCACTCCCCCAACGACCCGGCTATCCGATTGGACCTCCGAGAACCACGTGACGACTTTGTGTAAACGTCAGGGTAGGAAGGACTGACCGGGAAATTCAAAGGTGAGACGCTCACAAATTATCACAGCTACACGGCAACACGCCGAACGGAGACGCCATCCCGGGTCAATAACAACCTTCCCATAACCCACGGAATTGGAAGAGGAGGTAAGGGATATCGGTAGTCCGGTAGGGGTGAGCATCATAAGAACTTTGCATATTTTATTTCATTAACGGGATACTATAAGCCACGTAAACAGGAAGTTAGCTCCTTGGATCCCTACAAATAGTTGTGGCCACAACTTTTAAACTTTTAATCTTTTATATGTCATGCTGAACTGCAATTGTGATATCTTTTCAAGGACATAATTTGTCAAGGACTCAATTTGTACGGACAAGAGTGTCCATAACATATCAGCCAGCCTAGTGCGTCCTTTCTGTCTATGCTGACAAGCAATTTTAATGGCACAGTGCATTATTTGATTTGATCTATATAATTGTTCATTTTATTTGTTTGCATATTTGTTTTTACTAACCTGGATGTATCTGTACAACAGATTTATTATCTATTTGTAGTAAAATATATTTTACTCATTATACGCACCTGTCTTTTTTCTGCACATTACACATTGCTTTTCTCCGCTATTTGAATATTGCTTTATTATAGCATTGCTATCTTGTATCACAGTGTA
The DNA here is from genome assembly GCF_027579735.1 of Bombina bombina. NCBI lineage: Eukaryota > Metazoa > Chordata > Amphibia > Anura > Bombinatoridae > Bombina > Bombina bombina. The sequence goes on along the minus strand of NC_069504.1, from coordinate 194,001,794 downwards.
TACATACACCAATTTGTATCACATCACATTGTACACCAATTTGATACATATCCTACTGAGGAATCTCCCACAATATATACTGTCCAAAATCACGGATAACCACACACATTATAGGCTACCAGTAATGAGCCTTTAAATATGTATTAAATATTTACATTTCACGAATAGAAACCACATTTTTAGCTATCAGCTATAGATAGTCCCACTCACAGCTCTGATTTGAGCGCACCCCTCCCCCATTTGTTTTAGTTTTTTATACTTTCTGATACTGGGAGCATATCAGAATTAGGGGCTGCCCAGTTGAGTTCTGCACATATATCACCACGCACCCTATTAGCATCAACTATTTAATAGCTATTGTACCTAGTTAAAATAAATACAAAGTTGCCTGTAAAATAAATATAAATCCTAAAATAGCTACAATGTAACTATTAGTTATATTGTAGCTATTTTAGGGTTTATTTGATAGGTAAGTATTTAGTTTTAAATAGGATTAATTTATTTAATTCTAGGAATATTATTTCGTTTTATTTAAATTATATTTATGTTAGGGGGGTGTTAGGGTTAGGGTTAGAATTAGGTTTAGGGGTTCATAACTTTATTATAGTAGCGGTGACGTTGCGAGCGGGAGATTAGGGGTTAATAATTGTAGGTAGGTGGCGGCGATGTTAGGGAGGGCAGATTAGGGGTTAATACAATTTATTATAGTGTTTGCGAGGCGGGAGTGCGACGGTTTAGGGGTTAATACATTTATTATAGTGGCGGCGAGGTCCGGTTGGCAGATTAGGGGTTAATAATTGTAGTTAGGTAGCGGCGACGTTGGGGGGGCAGATTAGGGGTTAATAAATATAATAGAGGTGTCGGCGATGCTAGGGGCAGCAGATTAGGGGTTCATAGATATAATGTAGGTGGCGGCGGTGTCCGGTCGGCAGATTAGGTGTTAAAAAATTTTATTAGAGGGTTTGCGATGTGGGGGGGCCTCGGTTTAGGGGTACATAGGTAGTTTATGGGTGTTAGTATACTTTATAGCACAGTAGTTAAGAGCTTTATGTTCCGGCGTTAGCCCATAAAGCTCTTAACTACTGACTTTTTTTGGATGTAGGAGTCTTGTCGGTAGAGGCTCTACCGCTCACTTCTTCCAAGACTCCAAATACCAGTGTTATGCAAATCCCATTGAAAAGATAGGATACGCAATTGACGTAAGGGGATCTGCGGTAGCCTGGAGTCGCGGAAAGAAAGTGAGTGGTAGACCCTTTCCTGGCTGACTCTAAATACCAGCGGGCAGTAAAAAGCAGCGTTTGGACCCCTTAACGCTGCTTTTGACGGCTAACGCCAAACTCTAAATCTAGGCGTATGATTGCAAACACAGTAGGTTTACTTTAGTGCCGCCACAAGCCTGTGGCATGTTTATTTCTGGCAGAAAATAGCACTGTTTCTTCTGAGCAACACACAACAAACACAGTCCTTGCTCTTCTGAGCTTTAACTAAACAAATTGAAACTAACTATTGTTGTTCAGCTTGTCTGAATACCAGCAAATAACAAACAGTGCATTTAACAACTTTACCAATTTTCAGCTGCAGAAATACAGCTTCTGCCACTTCTTCTCATTTTTTCTCTCTCTAACTTAGGTGTTTCCCAGCATTATAAAGGTGGCAAACAAGTATCAGGCAAGCCAAATCAGAATAATTACACTGTCTTAACCCAGAGAAAAACCTGTACTGGGTTCACACAGTCTACATGTTAGTGTAATGGAGAATTGTCCCACCCTTCTCTTCGGAATACTCCACCCCAGGGAACACAAGTGCACACAAAACACAGTGTACAAAAACCTCTGGTTCATTTTTTAAATGTCTCCCAATTGCCCCCAAACTTAAGTGATAGTTTTCTATTTTTTTTTTTAAAAAATGTAGAATTTTAAAAAAACAACTGCACTTAGCAGTTTTTGGGGGCTTAAGTCGGCGGCTGTGGGGTGTTAGACAAAAAGCGGCAGTGAAAAGTACCTTTACATTGTGGTCTATGGGAACTGTGTGTTATGCTGATATACATATATTTTTGCGTTAATATGTGTATATACACATATTAGCCCCTTAGTGACCAGAGCACTTTTCAATTTTCTGACCTTTTGGGATCAGGGCTATTTTTACATTTCTGCAGTGTTTGTGTTTAGCTGTGATTTTCCTCTTACTCATTTACTGTAACCACACATATTATATACAGTTTTTCTCGCCATTAAATGGACTTTCTAAAGATACCATCATTTTCATCATATCATATAATTTACTGTCAAAAAAATATAAAATATGATTAAAAAAATGGAAAAAACACACTTTTTCTAACTTTGATCCCCAAATTCTGTTACACATCTACAACCACCAAAAAACATCAATGCTAAATAGTTTCTAAATTTTGTCCTGAGTTTAGAAATACCCAATGTTTACATGTTCTTTGCTTTTTTTTTTTGCAAGTTATAGGGCAATAATTGCAAGTAGCACTTTGCTATTTCCAAACCATTTTTTTTTTTTCAAATTTAGCGAAAGTTACATTGGAACACTGATATCTGTCAAGAATCCCTGAATAACCCTTCACATGTATATATATTTTTTTAGTATTGATCTAGCCCCATTTTGGTATATTTTATGCCACCATTTCACTGTCAAATGCAATAAAATAAATAAAATCGTTCACTTTTTCACAAACTTTTTCACAAACTTTAGGTTTCTCACTGAAATTATTTACAAACAGCTTGTGCAATTATGGCACAAATGGTTGCAAATGCTTTTCTGGGATCCCCTTTGTTCAGAAATAGCAGACATATATGGCTTTCGCATTGCTTTTTGGTAATTAGAATTCAGCTAAATGCCGCTGCGCACCACACATGTGTTATGCCCAACAGTGAAGCTGTTAATTAGGGAGCTTGTAGGAAGCTTGCAGGGTTAATTTTAGCTTTAGTGTAGTAGACAACCCAAAGTATTGATCTAGGCCCATTTTAGTATATTTCATGTCACCATTTCACCGCCAAATGCGATCAGATAAAAAAAATTGTTCACTTTTTCACAAACTTTAGGTTTTTCACTGGAATTATTTACAAACAGCTTGTGCAATTATGGCACAAATAGTTGTAAATGCTTCTCTGGGATCCCCTTTGTTCAGAAATAGCAGACATATATGGCTTTGGCGTTGCTTTTTGGTAATTAGAAGGCCGCTAAATGCCGCTGCACACCACACTTGTATTATGCCCAGCAGTGAAGGGGTTAATTAGGTAGCTTGTAGGGTTAATTTTAGCTTCAGTGTAGAGATCAGCATCCCACCTGACACATCCCAAACCCTGATCCCTCCCTGCCCCCCTCAAACAGCTCTCTTCCCACCCCCACATCACAATTGTCACCGCCTTCTTAAAGGACCAGATTAGATTTGCATAATCAACAAATGCATGATAGCACTTAGTCTGAACTTCAAATGAGTAGTAGATTTTTTTAAATAAATTGCAAATTTATGTCTATTTCCACTCCCCCTGTATCATGTGACAGCCATCAGCCAATCACAAATGCATATACGTATATGCTGTGAATTATTGCACATGCTCAGTAGGAGCTGGTGACTCAAAAAGTGTAAATATAAAAAGACTGTGCCCATTTTGTTAATGGAAGTAAATTGGAAAGTTGTTTAAAATTGCATGCTCTCGTGGGCGGTTCCGGAGGAGGAGCACAGGTGTGTGGTCAGGTGCTGCACCTGTGCTGATCTAACTTTCCCCACAAGCCCTTGGCGAGATTCGCGCCCAAACCCCTTGACCCTGGGCGGCTTGGAGCAAGAAACTACCACTCCTGGAACCCCTATAGTGCCATAAAAATGCACTAATGCTGCGTGCTGCATCTACCGATAGGATCCCGACTACGGCTAAATACTACTATATCACATTGTTTACCATCTTAGCCTTTATACGGCAAGTACTGTGACTAGATGGAGCCCTGACCTGAATGGTAACTGACGGTTTCCAGGACCCTGCCGTAAATTTAACAATCTCTGTTTGTGCTCCTATCACCTGGAATCTGCTCAGACTTATCTACCTCCAGTGCTCAGCTGTCCTCGTTGGTTCTACACTGCTGAGAAAGCTGGGTGGCTCCTAAACTTGCACTTTCCATCTGTTTGGGACTGATTCCTGGCCACCCTCGTTATTTGTGCTTTGGACCGCTGTGGAGATAAAGCTGAGCTTATTTGAAGTACCTGGGGCTCAACCGACTATTACATCTCTGTCCCTGAGTATAGTGAAACATACCTGAGGAGCCTGTGTGACCTGGAACTGCTCTCTCTGCTTCCCCCTCCCACCGGTGCTGTGTGAGGGGTGAGGGCTGTCCTTGCGCCCTGGTGCGCTTCCCCGGCTCTGCGATTCTTTGGGGCTGTATTGCTTGCTACAATTCTGTGCCCGAGTACAAGGAGACATACCTGAGGAGCCCGTGTGACCTGGCTCTGTTCCTCCTGCTTCCTCCTCCCACCCAGTGGCGGCTAGTGAATTTTTAGGATGGGGGTGCACAAGACCCTGCCCCTATTAGAAAGCCACCGCCTTTGGAAAACACACGCCCCCTTTTTAAAAACCACGCCCCTTTTAACAAGCCAAATCCATTTTTAAAAGCCACACCCCTTTGCGAAAGTCACGCCCATCAAATGGCCCCACCCATTTGAAACAGCAGTGTTTTTGGTCATCGTCTTCTTGAAATGTCCAGCCCCGGCCTGGGGGTAACTTCAACTGAAGTTTGTGACTGATTCCTCAACATTATTCTCAAGTATCTGCTGATATTGAGTGGAATCCATGAAACCCTCAACAATATTTCCAGTAGTACAGGTCTTTGGAGGTGGTCTGTGGACTGTTTTTGACTGTTCTTATCCTTTGCCTATCCGATATTTTACTTGGCCTGCCACTTCTGGCCTTAACAAGAACTGTGCCTGTGGTCTTCCATATCCTCACCATGCTGACTATGTTCCTCACAGTGGACACTGACATCTTAAATCTATGTAATAGCTTTTTGTAGCCTTCCTCTAAACCATGATGTTGAACAATCTTTGTTTTTAGGTCATTTGAGAGTTGTTTTGTGGCCCCCATGTTGCCACTCTTCAGAGGAGAGTCATTGAGAACAACTTGCAATTGGCCACCTTAAAACCTTTTCTCATGATTGGATACACCTGTCTATGAAGTTTAAGGCTTAATGGGCTCACCAAACCAATTTTGTCTTCCAAATTCCAATTAATCAGTGCTAGGTAGTTCCAGGTATTCAAATCAACAAAATAACAAGGGTGCACAAATGTATGCACCTGTCTAATTTTGTTTTGATGCATATTGCACATGTTCTGTTAATCCAATAAACCTAATTTCACTACTGAATTTTTACTGTGTCCTTCATTTATTTGATAGATCAAAATGAAATTACTGATCCAAACAGCCAATTATTTATAACTGAAAATCATGGAAATTGTCAGAGGTGCCTAAACGTTTTCATACAACTGTATATGATTTCATGCACACAAACTGTATTAAAGTTATGTACTCAGATATGAAATATATTTTTATGAAATGTAACATCAATTATATATAAATACTATGCTCCAATACAGCTCACAGGCAGGATATCTAAAAAATATACAAAGGGAACATTTGTTAAAGTTTAAGCTTCAAAAGATTCTTTACTTCATTGCTTAATGAAATTAGATCTCTACAAACAAGATAACCATGTTACCTCTCTGGGGTGACAGAGAAACAATTCTGTACTTTAGTTCTGATATGCTCAATCTTCAGGAAAGTATGTAATTATCCCTTGTATGATATACAAATGATGAGACTAACAATACTTTTGAAGGTGTGAATCCACATATACATCTGGAAAGGTTTTCTAGCTCAGAATCGATGCAAGCATATAGAAGACAAAATTTCATATGAAATGACTTGTACCTAATTTTCATATAGTTTTATATACTCCTATACTTTATTAAGGAATGACTTCAAATATGGAATATATTTATATTAAAGTGGGATAATAATGAAATATAAATATTGTTACAATAAATGAATCACTACAGTATTCTAATTAAATGCAATGCAATATCAGAATATGAAATGATTAATCAATTGATTTCAAATAGTTAATAGTATAGCTGATTATTAGTATCATACTAAGTATTAAATTACAATCCTGTTAAGTCTCCCAATATTTAATGAATCATCGCGTTCATCATGTCCTCGAAGTGAAAGCTCAAATGCGCTGGAAAATAGAATACAATTCATAATTTTGGAAAGAACATAACGATTTGTGGTTACTTGATCATTGTGTTTTTTAACATTCAAACAATATGCACTGACAAGTTGTTGGGGAATATCAATCTTTCATAGCAAATTAAACTCTAATGGGGAGTATAAATGTGATTGGTAGCAATTATTTATATTTTTGGAGTTAAATGTGATAAATCGGCGACACCATAACTCACCCAACTTGAATCACCACTTTGTTTTTCAAACAGGAGACAATAAAAAGAAGATCATGTTTGCAAAATGACTATTAAGTTAATCTCTTAAGATATTATCAGTAGTAAGTATATATATATATATATATATATATATATATATATTTATAATATTTAATATTATGACCATGTCTAATATTTAAATTAATATACAAGAATCCATACTCTTCAGTATACCCATGCCTAGTCTTAAAATATACATGCTCAGTTAAATTATATGATAACATATATATTAACCAAATGATTAATCAAAGCTGCAAAATAATAAGTATCTTGAATGTAAATTTATGAAAATATATATATTCCTAGATTTAAAGAACCTTCCACTTTATAGAGAAATAAAACCACATCTCAATTATTGTTGCCCTAGCCCCCAGTGTTCGATATTAGGCAATGCTGCCAAAGGCCGTTGCAACATTAAGATGAATACGCCAACATTTTACTTTCTACAAAAGAAGATTATTTCTATTACACTAGTGCTTAATAATTAACTTCAAAAGGTAAAGATTAAAACAGAATGTTGATAACTCAAGTACAATTTTTGTAAATTAACTCAATCCGACGGTCTTTTTTTGATGAAAATAAATCAATAACATTTTCGGTGAATGTAGGCATGTCATTGATCAATTGTTTTTCAATTGTGAGCATAGCTAGAGCAGTCAATCTTTCCTCGGTCATGGTGCTCCTTAGAAATGTCTTAACTCGTTTTAAAGTTGACAAACATCTCTTAGCCTCAGCAGTTGTCACTGGAATAGTCGAAATAATTTGCAACAGTTTGTAGGTCTCCGAGAAAGTACTGTCCAAGTGATTTTCTATTACAAACTGTAGAAGACTGATGGCACCATTCATATTTCGGAAATCTGGTCTTCTGTAAATTACTCCTAGTTCCGTTTTCAGGCGATCTTTCTGTAATATGTCATAAACAGCTGATGTTTGTTCAAGAAGCTGATTTGGACATTTTTTCTCGTAATCTGCAAATTTTTCAGCTTGGAGGAGAGAAACAGCCGAGTAGTGAGTTATAAAAGAAAATCTATCTTTTACTTGATTCGTGATAACATCGCATATCTCTTTAGCTGCCACAGTCTGAGCAATGTGAATATTTTCTCTCTTCCTTTTCCTTGATGTTTCCTCTGTTTCTGATATCGTCATGATCACTGTGTCCATTCTTTTCCTTTCGTTTTCCATTGTCTGCTGGAAAGTGTTAACATGTTTTCGAATAAGTGCCGCGTCTGTTAGT